>NW_026612584.1:75000-80000 GCF_029931775.1 Euleptes europaea | reverse complement strand
AGAATGGTGCTCTGCTTGGCCCCTTCAAGGACAAGAATGACATTATTAGGTAGCTCTTGATAGAGCTGACCATGAGAGTATTCCATCAGCCTGTCAGCAATACACAGACTTTCATTATACATTACACAAACCTCTGCAGTGGCCCAGTTTGCATGATGTGTACTAGCACTATATGGAATTAATCCTGCATATGTTCACAGAATACCATAGTTATGTCAGAGACCATGACAAGGTTAGGGTTAGGGGTTAGGGGTTAGGGTTAGGGTTAGGGTTGGGTTAGGGTTAGGGTTAGGGTTAGGGTTAGGGCAAGGGTTAGGGTTAGGGTTAGGGTTAGGGTAAGGGTTAGGGTTAGGGTCAGGGTCGGGGGTAGGGTTAGAGTTAGTGAGTGTTAGAGTTAGGTTAGGGTTAGGGCAAGGGTTAGGGTTAGGGTTAGGGTTAGGGTTAGGGTTAGGGTTAGGGTTAGGGTTAGGGTTAGGGTTAGGGTTAGGGTTAGGGTTAGGGTTGGGTTACGGTTAGGGTTAGGGTTAGGGTTACGGTTAGGGTTAGGGTTGGGGTTGGGGTTAGGGTTAGTGTTAGGGTTAGGGTTAGGGTTAGGGTTAGGGTTAGGGTTAGGGTTAGGGTTAGGGTTAGGGTTAGGGTTAGGGTTAGGGTTCGGTTAGGGTTGGGTTAGGGTTGGGTTAGGGTTGGGTTAGGGTAAGGGTTAGGGTTAGGGTCAGGGTTGTCACGGTTATAATCCTGGAATTAATCCTGTACATGTTCACAGAATACCATAGTTATGTCAGATACCATGACAGGGTTAGGGTTAGGGTTATGGTTAGGGTTAGGGTTAGGGTTAGGGTTAGGGTTAGGGTTAGGGTTAGGGTTAGGGTTAGGGTTTGGGTTAGGTTTAGGGTTAGGGTTAGGGTTGGGTTACGGTTAGGGTTAGGGTTACGGTTAGGGTTAGGGTTAGGGTTAGGGTTAGGGTTAGGGTTGGGGTAGGGTTGGGGTAGGGTTGGGGTAGGGTTGGGTTAGGGTAAGGGTTACGGTTAGGGTCAGGGTTGTCACGGTTATAATCCTGGAATTAATCCTGTACATGTTCACAGAATACCATAGTTATGTCAGATACCATGACAGGGTTAGGGTTAGGGTTAGGGTTAGGGTTAGGGTTAGGGTTAGGGTTAGGGTTAGGGTTAGGGTCAGTAAGGGTCTGGGGTTAGGGTTAGGGTTATCATCAGGGTCAGGGTCAGGGTTATCGTGGTTCTTGCCGTTAAGTGCCTACAGTCTTAGAAAGGATCCCTTCCCGAGAAGGGATGTGTTATCTTGTTCAGCGAGACACCACTAGACATGAATCAACGGTTCCTAGAAACATGTTATGGTTCCTAGAAAATCTGTTGAACACGCCAATAAATTTATAATACTGGACATGAGTAGAAGTATAAAAAACACATTTTTTACATTATATAATATATGCTTTTTGGTTGCAAAGCCTTAAAATAGCATATATGGCCATACATCATTAGTCTTAAACATGTTTATATAGCAGTAATCATTCACACTCTCTATGCCTCCATAAAGGAGTATCTTAATCAGAATATAGTCAGAAAGTATCTTTAGTGCAATGCACTTTCATTCAGAATATAAGGTTACAGAAATCCTGTAAAAATATGGTTAATTCTTTGGAGAAAGATTTGGTTAGCAGCATCCTAACTTAAATCATAATATTTCAGTGCAGAACACACACTATAGCTTGCTGTGTCGTCTATAGTCCTCTTAAGAATCTATGAGAACATATGAAGTTATCCCAGAGTATCTGTATTTTCTAAGACTTGAATCCTTTTAAGACTTGTATTAAGATTCTTAACTGATCATCATTAAGATCAGGCATTGTCTATGTCCATGCTATGCATATTCTTTCTAGTTTTAGACATCAAAGCTGAACATATAAATACTATGTGTTAGCCTAAAGCTGTTTAAAGTCTCTTTGGCAGTGCCAATCTTTGTATGCGCTGTACAATGTATCAGCATTGTGCATATCTCACAGTACTTTGTGAGAGTCTCCTTTCCCTTCAGGAACATGTCTGGTCTCTTGCTCTGAGCAGGTTCAGAAGTCCCTCTGTTGAGGACCTTCTGACACTATCGCAGAGGTCTAGCGAGCATTGGTAAGCCAAATAGGTTTCGTTTGTAAGAATCCATAAATCCAATGGACTCTCTGTGTTCCAATATATGGAAAGATCACTGCACTTAGGTTCCCATTCAAAGAATAGGAATTCTAAGGGTCTCTATCCTCTTCTAGGAATAGAGCACTCTCACAAGAAGAATGTAAGTAAGATATGTTGAAATATCCAGATCATGATACTTCAAGATACCTCAGAGAACTGCTGTCCACGCAAGGATCAGAGTCTCAATGTTTTACATCTCAGGCCTCTGAGATGGACAAATGTTACTTCAGCTGCAGTCTGCAAGTAATAACAATTTGAAGTGCCGGCTGTACTGTGGCTGTATTTATACTGTTTCTAGACTCATTAAGGGTGAAGAGATATCCTTTCTTATCCATTAAGAGGGATACCTTTTATTCCCTTTATCTGATATGATGTCCAGTACAGAAATGGCTTACTAGCAGCTCCTCAGCTCTTTAGGTCCATCTATGGGCGTCCTTTCCTTTCAGTCCACACTTTCCATTCAGTATAAACACTTATTTCTGAGTTACATGATCACGTTAAATACATAATTTGTATACCATCCTCTTCGTTAGGACAATACGCATTAAATGAGACTACTGTGAGATTTGTAGCACCACATTTAACTCTGTAACTCATAAAACACAATTATAGCTTACATTGTCACTTGCAAAGTGTCTTTGTTTACAGTAGTCAGTAGCATAGCCTTTAGCGAGATTACAGAAGAGCAAGAAAGCATATTAGTCATATCTTTGAGAGAGCTTTAATGCCTTTAAGCTATAATAAGTACAGTTTCAGCTATTAATGTATTAGTACATTAAGATATCTTAAGACCTTGAGAAGGACAAAAGTATCCTGCTTTTGTGATTCTGACATCTGTCAGCTGCAGAAAGGTGGTTTAGGTCACATCTTATTTGATAGATAAAGAATGGTGCTCTGCTTGGCCCCTTCAAGGACAAGAATGACATTATTAGGTAGCTCTTGATAGAGCTGACCATGAGAGTATTCCATCAGCCTGTCAGCATTACACAGACTTTCATTATACATTACACAAACCTCTGCAGTGGCCCAGTTTGCATGATGTGTACTAGCACTATATGGAATTAATCCTGCATATGTTCACAGAATACCATAGTTATGTCAGAGACCATGACAAGGTTAGGGTTAGGGGTTAGGGGTTAGGGTTAGGGTTAGGGTTAGGGTTGGGTTAGGGTTAGGGTTAGGGTTAGGGTTAGGGTTAGGGCAAGGGTTAGGGTTAGGGTTAGGGTTAGGGTTAGGGTTAGGGTAAGGGTTAGGGTTAGGGTCAGGGTCGGGGGTAGGGTTAGTGTTAGAGTTAGGGTAAGGGTTAGGGTTAGGGTTAGGGTTAGGGTTAGGGTTAGGGTTAGGGTTAGGGTCAGGGTCGGGGGTAGGGTTAGTGTTAGAGTTAGGGTAAGGGTTAGGGTTAGGGTTAGGGTTAGGGTTAGGGTTAGGGTTAGGGTTAGGGTTAGGGTTAGGGTTAGGGTTAGGGTTAGGGTTGGGTTAGGGTTGGGTTAGGGTTGGGTTAGGATTGGGTTAGGGTAAGGGTTAGGGTTAGGGTCAGGGTTGTCACGGTTATAATCCTGGAATTAATCCTGTACATGTTCACAGAATACCATAGTTATGTCAGAGACCATGACAAGGTTAGGGTTAGGGTTTAGGGTTTAGGGGTTAGGGTTAGGGTTAGGGTTAGGGTTAGGGTTAGGGTTAGGGTTAGGGTTAGGGTTAGGGTTGGGTTAGGGTTAGGGTTAGGGTTAGGGTTAGGGCAAGGGTTAGGGTTAGGGTTAGGGTTAGGGTTAGGGTTAGGGTTAGGGTTAGGGTTAGGGTTAGGGTTAGGGTTGGGTTAGGGTTAGGGCAAGGGTTAGGGTTAGGGTTAGGGTTAGGGTTAGGGTTAGGGTTAGGGTTAGGGGTTAGGGTTAGGGTTAGGGTTGGGTTAGGGTTAGGGTTAGGGTTAGGGTTAGGGTTAGGGTTAGGGTTAGGGCAAGGGTTAGGGTTAGGGTTAGGGTTAGGGTTAGGGTTAGGGTTAGGGTTAGGGTTAGGGTTAGGGTAAGGGTTAGGGTTAGGGTCAGGGTCGGGGGTAGGGTTAGTGTTAGAGTTAGGGTAAGGGTTAGGGTTAGGGTTAGGGTTAGGGTTAGGGTTAGGGTTAGGGTTAGGGTTAGGGTTAGGGTTAGGGTCAGGGTCGGGGGTAGGGTTAGTGTTAGAGTTAGGGTAAGGGTTAGGGTTAGGGTTAGGGTTAGGGTTAGGGTTAGGGTTAGGGTTAGGGTTAGGGTTAGGGTTAGGGTTAGGGTTAGGGTTAGGGTTGGGTTAGGGTTGGGTTAGGGTTGGGTTAGGATTGGGTTAGGGTAAGGGTTAGGGTTAGGGTCAGGGTTGTCACGGTTATAATCCTGGAATTAATCCTGTACATGTTCACAGAATACCATAGTTATGTCAGAGACCATGACAAGGTTAGGGTTAGGGTTTAGGGGTTAGGGTTAGGGTTAGGGTTAGGGTTAGGGTTAGGGTTAGGGTTGGGTTAGGGTTAGGGTTAGGGTTAGGGTTAGGGCAAGGGTTAGGGTTAGGGTTAGGGTTAGGGTTAGGGTTAGGGTTAGGGTTAGGGTTAGGGTTAGGGTTAGGGTTGGGTTAGGGTTAGGGCAAGGGTTAGGGTTAGGGTTAGGGTTAGGGTTAGGGTTAGGGTTAGGGTTAGGGTTAGGGTTAGGGTTAGGGTTAGGGTTAGGGTCAGGGTCGGGGGTAGGGTTAGGGTTAGTGAGTATTAGAGTTAGGGTTAGGGTTAGGGTTAGGGTTAGGGTTAGGGTTAGGGTTAGGGTTAGGGTTAGGGTTAGGGTTAGGGTT
>NW_026612584.1:30000-70000 GCF_029931775.1 Euleptes europaea | reverse complement strand
TCTTAAACATGTTGATATAGCAAGTAATCATTCACACTCTCTATGCCTCCATAAAGGAGTATCTTAATCAGAATATACTCATAAAGTATCGTTAGTGCAATGCACTTTCATTCAGAATATAAGGTTACAGAAATCCTGCAAAAATATGGTTAATTCTTTGGAGAAAGATTTGGTTAGAAGCATCCTAACTTAAATCATAATATTTCAGTGCAGAACACACACTATAGCTTGCTGTGTCGTCTGTAGTCCTCTTAAGAATCTATGAAAACATATGAATTTATCCCAGAGTATCTGTATTTTCTAAGAATTGAATCCTTTTAAGACTTGTATTAAGATTCTTAACTGATCATCATTAAGATCAGGCATTGTCTATGTCCATGCTATGCATATTCTTTCTAGTTTTAGACATCAAAGCTGAACATATAAATACTATGTGTTAGCCTAAAGCTGTTTAAAGTCTCTTTGGCAGTGCCAATCTTTGTATGCGCTGTACAATGTATCAGCATTGTGCATATCTCACAGTACTTTGTGAGAGTCTCCTTTCCCTTCAGGAACATGTCTATTCTCTTGTTCTGAGCAGGTTCAGAAGTCCCTCTGTTGAGGACCTTCTGACACTATCGCAGAGGTCTAGCTAGCATTGGTAAGCCAAATAGGTTTCGTTTGTAAGAATCCATAAATCCAATGGACTCTCTGTGTTCCATTATATGGAAAGATCACTGCACTTAGGTTCCCATTCAAAGAATAGGAATTCTAAGGGTCTCTATCCTCTTCTAGGAATAGAGCACTCTCACAAGAAGACTGTAAGTAAGATATGTTGAAATATCCAGATCATGATACTTCAAGATACCTCAGAGAACTGCTGTCCACGCAAGGATCAGAGTCTCAATGTTTTACATCTCAGGCCTCTGAGATGGAGAAATGTTACTTCAGCTGCAGTCTGCCAGCAATAACAATCTGAAGTGCCGGCTGTACTGTGGCTGTATTTATACTGTTTCTAGACTCATTAAGGGTCAAGAGATATCCTTTATCTCCTCTTTCTTATCCATTAAGAGGGATACTTTTGATTCCCTTTGTCTGATATGATGTGCAGTACAGAAATGGCTTACTAGCAGCTGCTCGGCTCTTTAGGTCCATCTATGGGCATCCTTTCCTTTCAGTCCACACTTTACATTCAGTATAAACACTTATTTCTGAGTTACATGACCACGTTAAATACATAATTTGTATACCATCCTCTTCGTTAGGACAATACGCATTAAATGAGACTACTGTGAGATTTGTAGCACCACATTTAACTCTGTAACTCATAAAACACAATTATAGCTTACATTGTAACTTGCAAAGTGTCTTTGTTTACAGTAGTCAGTAGCATAGCCTTTAGCGAGATTACAGAAGAGCAAGAAAGCATATTAGTGATATCTTTGAGAGAGCTTTAATGCCTTTAAGCTATAATAAGTACAGTTTCAGCTATTAATGTATTACTACATTAAGATATCTTAAGACCTTGAGAAGGACAAAAGTATCCTGCTTTTGTGATTCTGACATCTGTCAGCTGCAGAAAGGTGGTTTAGGTCACATCTTATTTGATAGATAAAGAATGGTGCTCTGCTTGGCCCCTTCAAGGACAAGAATGACATTATTAGGTAGCTCTTGATAGAGCTGACCATGAGAGTATTCCATCAGCCTGTCAGCATTACTCAGACTTTCATTATACATTACACAAACCTCTGCAGTGGCCCAGTTTGCATGATGTGTACTAGCACTATATGGAATTAATCCTGCATATGTTCAATGAATACCATAGTTATGTCAGAGACCATGACAAGGTTAGCGTTAGGGTTTAGGGGTTAGGGTTAGGGTTAGGGTTGGGTTAGGGTTAGGGTTAGGGTTAGGGTTAGGGCAAGGGTTAGGGTTAGGGTTAGGGTTGGGGTTATGGTAAGGGTTAGGGTTAGGGTCAGGGTCGGGGGTAGGGTTAGGGTTAGTGAGTGTTAGAGTTAGGGTAAGGGTTAGGGTTAGGGTTAGGGTTAGGGTTAGGGTTGGGTTAGGGTTAGGGTTAGGGTTAGGGTTAGGGTTAGGGTTAGGGTTAGGGTTAGGGTTGGGTTAGGGTTAGGGTTAGGGTTAGGGTTAGGGTTAGGGTTAGGGTTAGGGTTAGGGTTAGGGTTAGGGTTAGGGTTATTGTTAGGGTTAGGGTTAGGGTTGGGTTAGGGTTGTCACGGTTATAATCATGGAATTAATCCTGTACATGTTCACAGAATACCATAGTTATGTCAGATACCATGACAGGGTTAGGGATAGGGTTAGGGTTAGGGTTAGCGTTAGGGTTAGGGTTAGGGTTAGGGTTAGGGTTAGCGTTAGGGTTATGGTTAGCGTTAGGGTAAGAGACAGGGTCTGGAGTTAGGATTAGGGTTAGGGTTAGGGTTAGGGTTAGGGTTAGGGTTAGGGTTAGGGTTAGGGTTAGGGTTAGGGTTAGGGTTAGGGTTAGGGTTAGGGTCAGTAAGGGTCTGGGGTTAGGGTTAGGTTTATCATCAGGATCAGGGTCAGGGGTTATCGTGGTCCTTGCCGTTAAGTGCCTACACTCTTAGAAAGGATCCCTTCCAGAGAAGGGATGTGTTATCTTGTTCAGCGAGACACCACTAGACATGATTCAACGGTTCCTAGAAACATGTTATGGTTCCTTGAAAATCTCTTGAGCACGCCAATAAATTTATAATACTGGACATGAGTAGTAGTATAAAAAACACATTTTTTTACATTATATAATATATGCTTTTTGGTTGCAAAGCCTTAAAATAGCATATATGGCTATACATCATGAGTCTTAAACATGTTTATATAGCAGTAATCATTCACACTCTCTATGCCTCCATAAAGGAGTATCTTAATCAGAATATAGTCAGAAAGTATGTTTAGTGCAATGCACTTTCATTCAGAATATAAGGTTACAGAAATCCTGTAAAAATATGGTTAATTCTTTGGAGAAAGATTTGGTTAGAAGCATCCTAACTTAAATCATAATATTTCAGTGCAGAACACACACTATAGCTTGCTGTGTCGTCTGTAGTCCTCTTAAGAACCTATGAGGACATATGAAGTTATCCCAGGGTATCTGTATTTTCTAAGACTTGAATCCTTTTAAGACTTGTATTAAGATTCTTAACTGATCATCACTAAAATCAGGGATTGTCTATGTCAATGCTATGCATATTCTTTCTAGTTTTAGACATCAATGCTGAACATATAAACACTATGTGTTAGCTTAAAGCTATTTAAAGTCTCTTTGGCAGTGCCAATCTTTGTATGCGCTGTACAATGTATCAGGGAGTACAGGGAGTACAGGGAGTCTCTAGGGTTAGGGTTAGGGTTAGGGTTAGGGTCAGTAAGGGTCTGGGGTTAGGGTTAGGGTTATCATCAGGGTCAGGGTCAGGGTTATCATGGTTCTTGCCGTTAAGTGCCTACACTCTTAGAAAGGATCCCTTCCAGAGAAGGGATGTGTTATCTTGTTCAGCGAGACACCACTAGACATGAATCAACGGTTCCTAGAAACATGTTATGGTTCCTAGAAAATCTCTTGAACACGCCAATAAATTTATAATACTGGACATGAGTAGAAGTATTATACAGGGAGTCTCCCAGTTTGCTTGATGTGTACTAGCACTATATGGAATTAATCCTGCATATGTTCACAGAATACCATAGTTATGTCAGAGACCATGACAAGGTTAGGGTTAGGGTTTAGGGGTTAGGGTTAGGGTTAGGGTTAGGGTTGGGTTAGGGTTAGGGTTAGGGTTAGGGTTAGGGTTAGGGTTAGGGTGAGGGTGAGGGTAAGGGTTAGGGTCAGGGTCGGGGGGAAGGGTTAGGGTTAGTGAGTGTTAGAGTTAGGGTAAGGGTTAGGGTTAGGGTTAGGGTTAGGGTTGGGTTAGGGTTAGGGTTAGGGTTAGGGTTAGGGTTAGGGTTAGGGTTAGGGTTAGGGTTAGGGTTAGGGTTAGGGTTAGGGTTAGGGTTAGGGTTGGGTTAGGGTTGGGTTAGGGTTGGGTTAGGGTAAGGGTTAGGGTTAGGGTTAGGGTCAGGGTTGTCACGGTTATAATCCTGGAATTAATCCTGTACATGTTCACAGAATACCATAGTTATGTCAGATACCATGACAGGGTTAGGGTTAGGGTTAGGGTTAGGGTTAGGGTTAGGGTTAGGGTTAGGGTTAGGGTTAGGGTTAGGGTTAGGGTAAGAGACAGGGTCTGGAGTTAGGTTAGGGTTAAGGTTGGGTTAGGGTAAGGGTTAGGGTTAGGATTATTAGTACATTAAGATATCTTAAGACCTTGAGAAGGACAAAAGTGTCCTGCTTTTGTGATTCTGACATCTGTCAGCTATCAGAAAGGTGGTTTAGGTCACATCTTATTGATAGATAAAGAATGGTGCTCGGCTTTGCCCCTTCAAGGAAAAGAATGACATTATTAAGTAGCTCTTGATAGAGCTGACCATGAGAGTATTCCATCAGCCTGTCAGCATTACACAGATTTTCATTATACATTACACAAACCTCTGCAGTGGCCCAGAATGCATGATGTGTACTAGCTCTTATGGAATTAATCCTGCACATGTTCACAGAATACCATAGTTATGTCAGAGACCATGACAAGGTTAGGGTTACGGTTAGGATTTAGGGTTAGGGTTGGGTTAGGGTTAGGGTTAGGGTTAGGGTTAGGGTTAGGGTCAGTGACAGGGTCTGGGTGTAGGGTTAGGGTTAGGGTTAGGGTTAGGGTTAGGGTTAGGGTTAGGGTTAGGGTAAGGGTAAGGGTTAGGGTTAGGGTTAGGGTTAGGGTTAGGGTTAGGGTTAGGGTTAGGGTTAGGGTAAGGTTAGGGTTGGGGTTGGGTTAGGGTAAGGGTTAGGGTTAGGATTAGGGTCTGGGTTTAGGGTTAGGGTCAGGGTTGTCGCGGTTTTAATCCTGGAATTAATCATGTACATGTTCACAGAATACCATAGTTATGTCAGATACCATGACAGGGTTAGTGTTAGGGTAAGGGTTAGGGTTAGGGTTAGGGTTAGGGTTGGGTTAGCAATAGGGTTAGGGTTAGGATTGGGTTAGTGATAGGGTTAGGGTTAGGGTCAGAGACAGGGTCTGGAATTAGGGTTAGGGTTAGGTGTAGGGTTAGGGTTAGGGTAGGGTTAGAGTTAGAGTTAGAGTTAGAGTTAGGGTTAGGGTTAGCGTTAGGGTTAGGGTTAGGGTTAGGGTTAGG
This sequence comes from Euleptes europaea, assembly GCF_029931775.1. Lineage (NCBI taxonomy): Eukaryota > Metazoa > Chordata > Lepidosauria > Squamata > Sphaerodactylidae > Euleptes > Euleptes europaea. Next base: position 64,768 of record NW_026612584.1, on the reverse strand, counting down.
GTTAGGGTTAGGGTTAGGGTTAGGGTTAGGGTTAGGGTTAGGGTTAGGGTTAGGGTTAGGGTTAGGCTTGGGTTAGCGATAGGGTTAGGGTTAGGGTTAGGGTTAGGGTTAGGGTTAGGTTTAGGGTTAGGGTTAGGGTTAGGGTTAGGGTCAGAGACAGGGTCTGGGGTTAGGGTTAGGGTTAGGGTTAGGGTTAGGGTTAGTGATAGGGTTAGGGTTAGGGTTGGGTTAGGGTTAGGGTTAGGGAGGGTTAGGGTTAGGGTTAGGGTTAGGGTTAGGGTTAGGGTTAGGGTTATGGTTAGGGTTAGGGTTAGGGTTAGGGTAAGAGACAGGGTCTGGAGTTAGGTTAGGGTTAGGGTTGGGTTAGGGTAAGGGTTAGGGTTAGGATTATTAGTACATTAAGATATCTTAAGACCTTGAGAAGGACAAAAGTGTCCTGCTTTTGTGATTCTGACATCTGTCAGTTATCAGAAAGGTGGTTTAGGTCACATCTTATTGATAGATAAAGAATGGTGCTCTGCTTTGCCCCTTCAAGGAAAAGAATGACATTATTAAGTAGCTCTTGATAGAGCTGAACATGAGAGTATTCCATCAGCCTGTCAGCATTACACAGATTTTCATTATACATTACACAAACCTCTGCAGTGGCCCAGAATGCATGATGTGTACTAGCTCTTATGGAATTAATCCTGCACATGTTCACAGAATACCATAGTTATGTAAGAGACCATGACAAGGTTAGGGTTAGGGTTAGGATTTAGGGTTAGGGTTGGGTTAGGGTTAGGGTTAGGGTTAGGGTTAGGGTCAGTGACAGGGTCTGGGTGTAGGGTTAGGGTTAGGGTTAGGGTTAGGGTTAGGGTTAGGGTTACGGTTAGGGTTAGGGTTACGGTTAGGGTTAGGGTAAGGGTTAGGGTTAGGGTTAGGGTTAGGGTTAGGGTTACGGTTAGGGTTAGGGTTAGGGTTAGGGTTAGGGTTAGGGTTAGGTTAGGGTTGGGGTTGGGTTAGGGTAAGGGTTAGGGTTAGGATTAGGGTCTGGGTTTAGGGTTAGGGTCAGGGTTGTCGCGGTTTTAATCCTGGAATTAATCATGTACATGTTCACAGAATACCATAGTTAAGTCAGATACCATGACAGGGTTAGTGTTGGGTTAGCAATAGGGTTAGGGTTAGGGTTGGGTTAGTGATAGGGTTAGGGTTAGGGTCAGAGACAGGGTCTGGAATTAGGGTTAGGGTTAGGTGTAGGGTTAGGGTTAGGGTAGGGTTAGAGTTAGAGTTAGGGTTAGGGTTAGGGTTAGGGTTACGGTTAGGGTTAGGGTTAGGGTTAGGGTTAGGGTTAGGGTTAGGGTTAGGGTTAGGGTTAGGCTTGGGTTAGCGATAGGGTTAGGGTTAGGGTTAGGGTTAGGGTTAGGCTTGGGTTAGCGATAGGGTTAGGGTTAGGGTTAGGGTTAGGGTTAGGGTTAGGGTCAGAGACAGGGTCTGGGGTTAGGGTTAGGGTTAGGGTTAGGGTTAGGGTTAGTGATAGGGTTAGGGTTAGGGTCAGAGACAGGGTCTGGAATTAGGGTTAGGGTTAGGTGTAGGGTTAGGGTTAGGGTAGGGTTAGAGTTAGAGTTAGAGTTAGAGTTAGAGTTAGGGTTAGGGTTAGGGTTAGGGTTAGGGTTAGGGTTAGGGTTAGGGTTAGGGTTGGGTTAGGGTTAGGGTTAGGGTTAGGGTTAGGGTCAGAGACAGGGTCTGGGGTTAGGGTTAGGGTTAGGGTTAGGGTTAGGGTTAGTGATAGGGTTAGGGTTAGGGTTGGGTTAGGGTTAGGGTTAGGGTTAGGGAGGGTTAGGGTTAGGGTTAGGGTTAGGGTTAGGGTTAGGGTTAGGGTTAGGGTTAGGGTTAGGGTTAGGGTTAGGGTTAGGGTTAGGGTTAGGGTTAGGGTAAGAGACAGGGTCTGGAGTTAGGTTAGGGTTAGGGTTGGGTTAGGGTAAGGGTTAGGGTTAGGATTATTAGTACATTAAGATATCTTAAGACCTTGAGAAGGACAAAAGTGTCCTGCTTTTGTGATTCTGACATCTGTCAGTTATCAGAAAGGTGGTTTAGGTCACATCTTATTGATAGATAAAGAATGGTGCTCTGCTTTGCCCCTTCAAGGAAAAGAATGACATTATTAAGTAGCTCTTGATAGAGCTGACCATGAGAGTATTCCATCAGCTTGTCAGCATTACACAGATTTTCATTATACATTACACAAACCTCTGCAGTGGCCCAGAATGCCTGATGTGTACTAGCTCTTATGGAATTAATCCTGCACATGTTCACAGAATACCATAGTTATGTAAGAGACCATGACAAGGTTAGGGTTAGGGTTAGGATTTAGGGTTAGGGTTGGGTTAGGGTTAGGGTTAGGGTTAGGGTTAGGGTCAGTGACAGGGTCTGGGTGTAGGGTTAGGGTTAGGGTTAGGGTTAGGGTTAGGGTTAGGGTTACGGTTAGGGTTACGGTTAGGGTTAGGGTAAGGGTTAGGGTTAGGGTTAGGGTTAGGGTTAGGGTTAGGGTTAGGGTTAGGGTTAGGGTTAGGTTAGGGTTGGGGTTGGGTTAGGGTAAGGGTTAGGGTTAGGATTAGGGTCTGGGTTTAGGGTTAGGGTCAGGGTTGTCGCGGTTTTAATCCTGGAATTAATCATGTACATGTTCACAGAATACCATAGTTATGTCAGATACCATGACAGGGTTAGGGTTGGGTTAGCAATAGGGTTAGGGTTAGGGTTTTGTTAGTGATAGGGTTAGGGTTAGGGTCAGAGACAGGGTCTGGAATTAGGGTTAGGGTTAGGTGTAGGGTTAGGGTTAGGGTAGGGTTAGAGTTAGAGTTAGGGTTAGGGTTAGGGTTACGGTTAGGGTTAGGGTTAGGGTTAGGGTTAGGGTTAGGGTTAGGGTTAGGGTTAGGGTTAGGGTTAGGCTTGGGTTAGTGATAGGGTTAGGGTTAGGGTTAGGCTTGGGTTAGCGATAGGGTTAGGGTTAGGGTTAGGGTTAGGGTTAGGGTTAGGGTCAGAGACAGGGTCTGGGGTTAGGGTTAGGGTTAGGGTTAGGGTTAGGGTTAGGGTTAGTGATAGGGTTAGGGTTAGGGTTGGGTTAGGGTTAGGGTTAGGGAGGGTTAGGGTTAGGGTTAGGTTTAGGGTTAGGGTTATGGTTATGGTTAGGGTTAGGGTTAGGGTTAGGGTTAGGGTTAGGGTTAGGGTTAGGGTTAGGGTTAGGGTTAGGGTTAGGGTTAGGGTTAGGGCTAGGGTTAGGATTAGGGTTGGGTTAGTGATAGGGTTAGGGTTAGGGTTAGGGTTAGGGTTAGGGTTATGGTTATGGTTAGGGTTAGGGGTAGGGTTAGGGTTAGGGTTAGGGTTAGGGCTAGGGCTAGGGCTAGGGGTAGGGTGAGGGTGAGGGTGAGGGTGAGGGTGAGGGTGAGGGTGAGGGTGAGGGTGACTGTGAGGGTGAGGGTGAGGGTGGTGAGGGTGAGGGAGAGGGTGATGGTTAGCGTTAGGGTCAGTCAGGGTCTGGGGTTAGGGTTATCGTCAGGATCAGGGTCAGGGTCAGGGTTATCACGGTTCTTGCCGTTAAGGGCCTACACTCTTATAAAGGATCCCTTCCTGAAAAGGGATATGTTATCTTGTTCAGCGAGACACCACTAGTCCCGAATCAACGGTTCCTGTCAGCTGTCAGAAAGGTGGTTTATGTCACATCTTTTTGATGGATAAAGAATGGTGCTCTGCTTTGCCCCTTCAAGGACAAGGACTACAATGACATTATTAGGTAGCTCTTGATAGAGCTGACCATGAAAGTATTCCATCAGCCTGTCAGCATTACACAGACTTTCATTATACATTACACAAACCTCTGCAGTAGCCCAGTTTGCATGATATGTACTAGCTCTTATGGAATTAATCCTGCACATGTTCACAGAATACCACAGTTATGTCAGAGACCATGACAATGTTAGGGTTAGGGTTTAGGGTTAGGGTTAGGGTTAGGGTTAGGGTTAGGGTTAGGGTTAGGGTTAGGGTTAGGGTTAGGGTTGGGTTACGGTTAGGGTTAGGGTTACGGTTAGGATTAGGGTTGGGGTTACGGTCAGTCAGGGTCTGGGGTTAGGGTTACGGTTAGAGTTAAGATATCTTAAGACCTTGAGAAGGAGAAAAGTGTCCTGCTTTTGTGATTCTGACATCTGTCAGAATGGTGGTTTAGGTCACATCTTATTGATAGATAAACAATGGTGCTCTGCTTTGACCCTTCAAGGACAAGGACTAGAATGACATTATTAGGTAGCTCTTGAGAGAGCTGACCATGAGAGTATTCCATCAGCCTGTCAGCATTACACATTCATTATACATTACACAAAGCTCTGCAGTGACCCAGTTTGCATGATATGTACTAACTCTTATGGAATTAATCCTACACATGTTCACAGAATACCATAGTTATTTCAGAGACCATGACAAGGTTAGGGTTAGGGTTAGCGTTAGGGATGGGTTAGCGATAGGGTTAGGGTTAGGGTTAGGGTTAGAGACAGGGTGAGGGTTCGGGTTCGGGTTCGGGTTCGGGTTCGGGTTCGGGTTCGGGTTCGGGTTAGGGTTAGGGTTAGGGTCAGTAAGGGTCTGGGGTTAGGGTTAGGGTTATCATCAGGGTCAGGGTCAGGGTTATCGTGGTTCTTGCCGTTAAGTGCCTACACTCTTAGAAAGGATCCCTTCCCGAGAAGGGATGTCTTATCTTGTTCTGCGAGACACCACTAGACATGAATCAACGGTTCCTAGAAACATGGTATGGTTCCTAGAAAATCTGTTGAACACGCCAATATATTTATAATACTGGACTTGAGTAGAAGTATAAAAAACACATTTTTTACATTATATAATATATGCTTTTTGGTTGCAAAGCCTTAAAATAGCATATATGGCTATACATCATTAATCTTAAACATGTTTATATAGCAGTAATCATTCACACTCTCTATGCCTCCATAAAGGAGTATCTTAATCAGAATATAGTCAGAAAGTATCCTTAGTGCAATGCACTTTCATTCAGAATATAAGGTTACAGAAATCCTGTAAAATTATGGTTAATTCTTTGGAGAAAGATTTGGTTATCAGCATCCTAACTTAAATCATAATATTTCAGTGCAGAACACACACTATAGCTTGCTGTGTCGTCTGTAGTCCTCTTAAGAATCTATGAGAACATATAATGTTATCCCAGAGTATCTGTATTTTCTAAGACTTGAATCCTTTTAAGACTTGTATTAAGATTATTACCTGATCATCATTAAGATCAGGCATTGTCTATGTCCATGCTATGCATATTCTTTCTAGTTTTAGACATCAATGCTGAACATATAAATACTATGTGTTAGCTTAAAGCTGTTTAAAGTCTCTTTGGCAGTGCCAATCTGTATATGCGCTGTACAACGTATCAGCATTGTGCATATCTCACATAGTACAGGAAGTCTCCTTTCCCTTCAGGAACATGTCTGGTCTCTTGCTCTGAGCAGGTTCAGAAGTCCCTCTGTTGAGGACTTTCTAACACTATCGCAGAGGTCTAGCTAGCATTGGTAAGCCAAATAGGTTTAGTTTGTAAGAATCCATAAATCCAATGGACTCTCTGTGTTCCAATATATGGAAAGATCACTGCACTTAGGTTCCCATTCAAAGAATAGGAATTCTAAGGGTCTCTATCCTCTTATGGGAAAAGAGCACTCACAAGAAGACTGTAAGTAAGATATGTTGAAATATCCAGATCTAGATTCTTCAAGATAATTCAGAGAACTGCTGTCCACGCAAGGATGTCTCAATGTTTTACATCTCAGGCCTCTGAGATGAAATGTTACTTCAGACAGCTACAGTCTGCCAGCAATAACAATCTGAAGTGCCGGCTGTACTGTGGCTGTATTTATACTGTTTCTAGATTCATTAAGGGTGAAGAGAGATCCTTTATCTCCTCTTTCTTATCCATTAAGAGGGATACCTTTTATTCCCTTTGTCTGATATGATGTGCAGTACAGAAATGACTTACTAGCAGCTGCTCAGCTCTTTAGGTCCATCTATGGGTGTCCTTTCCTTTCAGTCCACACTTTCCTTTCAGTATAAACACTTATTTCTGAGTTACATGATCACGTTAAATACATAATTTGTATACCATCCTCTTTGTTACGACAATACGCATTAAATGAGACTACTGTGAGATTTGTAGCACCACATTTAACTCTGTAACTCATAAAACACAATTATAGCTTACATTGTCACTTGCAAAGTGTCTTTGTTTACAGTAGTCAGTAGCATAGCCTTTAGCGAGATTACAGAAGAGCAAGAAAGCATATTAGTCATATCTTTGAGAGAGCTTTAATGCCTTTAAGCTATAATAAGTACAGTTTCAGCTATTAATGTATTAGTACATTAAGATATCTTAAGACCTTGAGAAGGACAAAAGTATCCTGCTTTTGTGATTCTGACATCTGTCAGCTGCAGAAAGGTGGTTTAGGTCACATCTTATTTGATAGATAAAGAATGGTGCTCTGCTTGGCCCCTTCAAGGACAAGAATGACATTATTAGGTAGCTCTTGATAGAGCTGACCATGAGAGTATTCCATCAGCCTGTCAGCATTACACAGACTTCCATTATACATTACACAAACCCCTGCAGTGGCCCAGTTTGCATGATGTGTACTAGCTCTCATGGAATTAATCCTGCACATGTTCACAGAATACAATAGTTATGTCAGAGACCATGACAAGGTTAGGGTTAGGGTTTAGGGTTAGGGTTAGGGTTAGGGTTGGGTTAGGGTAAGGGTTAGGGTTAGGGTTAGGGTTAGGGTTAGAGTTAGGGTTACGGTTAGGGTTAGGGTTAGGGTTAGGGTTAGGGTTAGGGTTGGGATACGGTTAGGGTTAGGGTTACTGCCAGCAATAACAATCTGGTGCCGGCTGTACTGTGGCTGTATTTATACTGTTTCTAGACTCATTAAGGGTGAAGAGATATCCTTTATCTCCTCTTTCTTATCCATTAAGAGGGATACCTTTGATTCCCTTTGTCTGATATGATGTGCAGTACAGAAATGGCTTACTAGCAGCTGCACGGCTCTTTAGGTCCATCTATGGGCGTCCTTTCCTTTCAGTCCACACTTTCCATTCAGTATAAACACTTATTTCTGAGTTACATGATCACGTTAAATACATAATTTGTATACCATCCTCTTCGTTAGGACAATACGCATTAAATGAGACTACTGTGAGATTTGTAGCACCACATTTAACTGTGTAACTCATAAAACACAATTATAGCTTACATTGTAACTTGCAAAGTGTCTTTGTTTACAGTAGTCAGTAGCATAGCCTTTAGCGACATTACAGAAGAGCAAGAAAGCATATTACTCATATCTTTGAGAGAGCTTTAATGCCTCTAAGCTATAATAAGTACAGTTTCAGCTATTAATGTATTGGTACATTAAGATATCTTAAGACCTTGAGAAGGACAAAAGTGTCCTGCTTTTGTGATTCTGACATCTGTCAGCTGTCAGAAAGGTGGTTTAGGTCACATCTTATTGATAGATAAAGAATGGTGCTCTGCTTTGACCCTTCAAGGACAAGGACTAGAATGACATTATTAGGTAGCTCTTGAGAGAGCTGACCATGAGAGTATTCCATCAGCCTGTCAGCATTACACATTCATTATACATTACACAAAGCTCTGCAGTGGCCCAGTTTGCATGATATGTACTAACTCTTATGGAATTAATCCTACACATGTTCACAGAATACCATAGTTATTTCAGAGACCATGACAAGGTTAGGGTTCGGGTTAGCGTTAGGGTTAGGGTTAGGGTTAGGGTTGGGATACGGTTAGGGTTAGGGTTACTGTCAGTCAGGTCTGGGGTTAGGGTTAGGGTTATCGTCAGGGTCAGGGTTATCACGGTTCTTGCCATTAAGTGCCTACACTCTTAGAAAGGATCCCTTCTTGAGAAGGGATATGTTATCTTGTTCAGCGAGACACCACTAGACATGAATCAACGGTTTCTAGAAACTTGTTATGGTTCCTAGAAAATCTCTTGAACACGCCAGTAAATTTATAATACTGGACAAGAGTAGAAGTATAAAAAACACATTTTTTTTACATTATATAATTTTTGGTTGCAAAGCCTTAAAATAGCATATATGGCTAGACATCATTAGTCTTAAACATGTTTATATAGCAAGTAATCATTCAAATTCTCTATGCCTCCATAAAGGAGTATCTTAATCAGAATATACTCATGAAGTATCCTTAGTGCAATGCACTTTCATTCAGAATATAAGGTTACAGAAATCCAGTAAAAATATGGTTAATTCTTTGGAGAAAGATTTGGTTAGAAGCATCCTAACTTAAATCATAATTTTTCAGTGCAGAACAGACACTATAGCTTGCTGTGTCGTCTGTAGTCCTCTTAAGAATCTATGAGAACATATGAAGTTATCCCAGAGTATCTGTATTTTCTAAGACTTGAATCCTTTTAAGACTTGTATTAAGATTCTTACCTGATCATCATTAAGATCAGGCATTGTCTATGTCCATGCTATGCATATTCTTTCTAGTTTTAGACATCAATGCTGAACATATAAATACTATGTGTTAGCTTACAGCTGTTTAAAGTCTCTTTGGCAGTGCCAATCTGTGTATGCGCTGTACAATGTATCAGCATTGTGCATATCTCACAGAGTACAGTTAGTCTCCTTTCCCTTCAGAAACATGTCTGGTCTCTTGCTCTGAGCAGGTTCAGAAGTCCCTCTGTTGAGGACTTTCTGACACTATCGCAGAGGTCTAGCTAGCATTGGTAAGCCAAATAGGTTTAGTTTGTAAGAATCCATAAATCCAATGGACTCTCTGTGTTCCAATATCTGGAAAGATCACTGCACTTAGGTTCCCATTCAAAGGGTGAGGAATAGAGCACTCTCACAAGAAGACTGTAAGTAAGATATGTTGAAATATCCAGATCTTGATACTTCGATACCTCAGAGAAACTGCTGTTTTTCATGCAAGGATCAGAGTCTCAATGTTTTACATCTCAGGCAGAGGCCTGACATGGAGAAATGTTACTTCAGACAGCTGCAGTCTGCCAGCAATAACAATCTGGTGCCGGCTGTACTGTGGCTTTATTTATACTGTTTCTAGACTCATTAAGGGTGAAGAGAGATCCTTTATCTCCTCTTTCTTATCCATTAAGAGGGATACCTTTTATTCCCTTTGTCTGATATGATGTGCAGTACAGAAATGGCTTACTAGCAGCTGCTCGGCTCTTTAGGTCCATCTATGGGTGTCCTTTCCTTTCAGTGCACACTTTCCTTTCAGTATAAACACTTATTTCTGAGTTACATGATCACGTTATATACATAATTTGTATACCATCCTCTTTGTTAGGACAATACGCATTAAATGAGACTACTGTGAGATTTGTAGCACCACATTTAACTCTGTAACTCATAAAACACAATTATAGCTTACATTGTCGCTTGCAAAGTGTCTTTGTTTACAGTAGTCAGTAGCATAGCGTTTAGCGAGATTACAGAAGAGCAAGAAAGCATATTAGTCATATCTTTGAGAGAGCTTTAATGCCTTTAAGCTATAATAAGTAGTTTCAGCTATTAATGTATTAGTACATTAAGATATCTTAAGACCTTGAGAAGGACAAAAGTATCCTGCTTTTGTGATTCTGTCAGCTGCAGAAAGGTGGTTTAGGTCACATCATATTTGATAGATAAAGAACGGTGCTCTGCTTGGCCCCGTCAAGGACAAGAATGACATTATTAGGTAGCTCTTGATAGAGCTGACCATGAGAGTATTCCATCAGCCTGTCAGCATTACACAGACTTTCATTATACATTACACAAACCTCTGCAGTGGCCCAGTTTGCATGATGTGTACTAGCACTATATGGAATTAATCCTGCATATGTTCACAGAATACCATAGTTATGTCAGAGACCATGACAAGGTTAGGGTTAGGGTTTAGGGGTTAGGGTTAGGGTTAGGGTTAGGGTTAGGGCAAGGGTTAGGGCAAGGGTTAGGGTTAGGGTTAGGGTTAGGGTTAGGGTTAGGGTAAGGGTTGGGGTCAGGGTCGGGGGTAGGGTTAGGGTTAGTGAGTGTTAGAGAGGGTTAGGGTTAGGGTTAGGGTTAGGGAAAGGTTAGGGTTAGGGTCAGAGTTGTCACGGTTATAATCCTGGAATTAATCCTGTACATGTTCACAGAATACCATAGTTATGTCAGATACCATGACAGGGTTAGGGTTAGGGTTAGGGTTGGGTTAGGGTTATGGTTATGGTTAGTGTTAGGGTTAGGGTTAGAGTTAGGGTTAGGGTAAGAGACAGGGTCTGGAGTTAGGGTTAGGGTTAGGGTTAGGGTTTGGGTCAGTAAGGGTCTGGGGTTAGGGTTAGGGTTATCATCAGGGTCAGGGTTATCGTGGTTCTTGCCGTTAAGTGCCTACACTCTTACAAAGGATCCCTTCCAGGGAAGGGATGTGTTATCTTGTTCAGCGAGACACCACTAGACATGAATCAACGGTTTCTAGAAACTTGTTATGGTTCCTAGAAAATCTCTTGAACACGCCAGTAAATTTATAATACTGGACAAGAGTAGAAGTATAAAAAACACATTTGTTTTACATTATATAATATATGCTTTTTGATTGCAAAGCCTTAAAATAGTCTAGACATCATTAGTCTTAAACATGGTTATATAGCAAGTAATCATTCAAACTCTCTATGCCTCCATGAAGGAGTATCTTAATTAGAATATAATGAAGTATCCTTAGTGCAATGCACTTTCATTCAGAATATGTTACAGAAATCCAGTAAAAATATGGTTAATTCTTTGGAGAAAGATCCTAACTTAGAAGCATCCTAACTTAAATCATAATATATCAGTGCAGAACAGACACTATAGCTTGCTTTCGTCTGTAGTCCTCTTAAGAATCTATGAGAACATATAAAGTTATCCCAGAGTATCTGTATTTTCTAAGACTTGAATCCTTTTAAGACTTGTATTAAGATTCTTACCTGATCATCATTAAGATCAGGCATTGTCTATGTCCATGCTATGCATATTCTTTCTAGTTTTAGACATCAATGCTGAACATATAAATACTATGTGTTAGCTTAAAGCTGTTTAAAGTCTCTTTGGCAGTGCCAATCTGTGTATGCGCTGTACAATGTATCAGCATTGTGCATATCTCACAGAGTACAGGAAGTCTCCTTTCCCTTCAGGAACATGTCTGGTCTCTTGCTCTGAGCAGGTTCAGAAGTCCCTCTGTTGAGGACTTTCTGACACTATCGCAGAGGTCTAGCTAGCATTGGTAAGCCAAATAGGTTTAGTTTGTAAGAATCCATAAATCCAATGGACTCTCTGTGTTCCAATATCTGGAAAGATCACTGCACTTACCCATTCAAAGAATAGGAATTCTAAGGGTCTCTATTCTCTTCTAGGAATAGAGCAGTCTCACAAGGACTGTAAGTAAGATATGTTGAAATATCCAGATCTTGATACTTCGATACCTCAGAGAAACTGCTGTCCATGCAAGGATCAGAGTCTCAATGTTTTACATCTCAGGCCTCTGAGATGGAGAAATGTTACTTCAGACAGCTGCAGTCTGCCATCAATAACAATCTGGTGCCGGCTGTACTGTGGCTGTATTTATACTGTTTCTAGACTCATTAAGGGTGAAGAGATATCCTTTATCTCCTTTTTCTTATCCATTAAGAGGGATACCTTTTATTCCCTTTGTCTGATATGATGTGCAGTACAGAAATGGCTTACTAGCAGCTGCTCAGCTCCTTAGGTCCATCTATTGGCTCCTTTCAGTCCACTTTGCTTAAAGTATAAACACTTATTTCTGAGTTACACAATCACGTTATATACATAATTTGTATACCATCCTCTTTGTTAGGACAATACGCATTAAATGAGACTACTGTGAGATTTGTAGCACAACATTTAACTCTGTAACTCATAAAACACAATTATAGCTTACATTGTCACTTGCAAAGTGTCTTTGTTTACAGTAGTCAGTAGCATAGCCTTTAGCGACATTACAGAAGAGCAATAAAGCATATTAGTCATATCTTTCAGAGAGCTTCAATGCCTTTAAGCTATAATAAGTACACTTTCAGCTGTTAATGTATTAGTACATTAAGATATCTTGGGAAGGACAAAAGTGTCCTGCTTTTGTGATTCTGACATCTGTCAGCTGCAGAAAGATGGTTTAGGTCACATCTTATTGATAGATAAAGAATGGAGCTCTGCTTGGCCCCTTCAAGGACAAAAAGTCATTATTAGGTATCTCTTGATAGAGCTGACCATGAGAGTATTCCATCAGCCTGTCAGCATTACACAGATTTCCATTATACATTACACAAACCTCTGCAGTGGCCCAGTTTGAATGATGTGTACTGGCTCTTATGGAATTAATGCTGCACATGTTCACAGAATACAATAGTTATGTCAGAGACCATGACAAGGTTAGGGTTAGGGTTAGCGTTAGGGTTGGGTTAGCGATAGGGTTAGGGTTAGGGTTAGGGTTAGGGTTAGGGTTAGGGTTACGGTTACGGTTAGGGTTAGGGTTAGGGTTAGGGTTAGGGTAAGGGTTAGGGTTAGGGTTAGGGTCAGAGACAGGGTCTGGAGTTAGTGTTAGGGTTAGGGTTAGGGTTAGGGCTAGGGTTATTGTTAGGGTTAGGGTTAGGGTTAGGATTAGGGTTAGGTTAGGTTAACGGTTAGGGTTAGGGTCTGGGCTTAGGGTTAGGGTTAGTGTTAGGGTTAGGGTTAGGGTTAGGGTTAGGTTAGGGTTGGGTTAGAGTAACGGTTAGGGTTAGGGTCTGGGCTTAGGGTTATGGTCAGGGTTAGGGTCTGGGCTTAGGGTTAGGGTTAGGGTTAGGGTTAGGGTTGGGTTAGCGATAGGGTTAGGGTTAGGGCTAGGGCTAGGGTTAGGGTTGGGTTAGCGATAGGGTTAGGGTTAGGGTTAGGGTTAGGGTTAGGGTTGGGTTAGCGATAGGGTTAGGGTTAGGGTTAGGGTCAGAGACAGGGTCTGGAGTTAGGGTTAGGGTTAGGGTTAGGGTTAGGGTAAGAGCTAGGGTTAGGGCTAGGGCTAGGGTTAGGGTTAGGGTTAGGGTTAGGGTTAGGGTTAGGGTTAGGGTTAGGATTAGGGTTGGGTTTGCGATAGGGTTAGGGTTAGCGATAGGGTTAGGGTTTGGGTTAGGGTTAGGGTTGGGTTAGCGATAGGGTTAGGGTCAGAAAGGGTCTGGAGTTAGGGTTAGGGTTAGGGTTAGGTTTAGGGTTAGGGTTAGCATTAGGGTTAGGGTTAGGGTTAGGGTTAGGGTTAGGGTGAGGGTGAGGGTGAGGGTGAGGGTGGGTGAGGGTGAGGGTGAGGGTGAGGTTTAGCGTTAGGGTCAGTCAGGGTTGGGGTTAGGGTTAGGGTTATCATCAGGGTCAGGGTCAGGATCAGGGTTATCACGGTTCTTGCCGTTGTGCCTACACTCTTAGAAAGGTTCCCTTCTTGAGAAGGGATATGTTATCTTCAGCGAGACACCACTAGTCCCGAATCAACGGTTCCTAGAAACTTGTTATGGTTCCTAGAAATTCTCTTGAACACGACAATAAATTTATAATACTGGACAAGAGTAGAAGTATAAAAAACACATTTTTTTACATTATATAATATATGCTTTTTGGTTGAAAAGCCTTAAAATAGCATATATGGCTAGACATCATTAGTCTTAAACATGTTTATATAGCAAGTATTCACACTCTCTATGCATCCATAAAGGAGTATCTTAATCAGAATATAATAAAGTATCGTTAGTGCAATGCACTTTCATTCAGAATATAAGGTTACAGAAATCCTTTAAAAATATGGTTAATTCTTTGGAGAAAGATTTCGTTAGAAGCATCCTAACTTAAATCATAATATTTCAGTGCAGAACAGACACTATAGCTTGCTGTGTCGTCTGTAGTCCTCTTAAGAATCTGAGAACATATGAAATCCCAGAGTATCTGTATTTTCTGACTTGAATCCTTTTAAGACTTGTATTAAGATTCTTACCTGATCATCATTAAGATCAGGCATTGTCTATGTCCATGCTATGCATATTCTTTCTAGTTTTAGACATCAATGCTGAACATATAAATACTATGTGTTAGCTTAAAGCTGTTTAAAGTCTCTTTGGCAGTGCCAATCTGTGTATGCGCTGTACAATGTATCAGCATTGTGCATATCTCACAGAGTACAGGAAGTCTCCTTTCCCTTCAGGAACATGTCTGGTCTCTTGCTCTGAGCAGGTTCAGAAGTCCCTCTGTTGAGGACTTTCTGACACTATCGCAGATGTCTAGCTAGCATTGGTAAGCCAAATAGGTTTAGTTTGTAAGAATCCATAAATCCAATGGACTCTCTGTGTTCCAATATCTGGAAAGATCACTGCACTTAGGTTCCCATTCAAAGAATAGGAATTCTAAGGGTCTCTATTCTCTTCTAGGAATAGAGCAGTCTCACAAGGACTGTAAGTAAGATATGTTGAAATATCCAGATCTTGATACTTCGATACCTCAGAGAAACTGCTGTCCATGCAAGGATCAGAGTCTCAATGTTTTACATCTCAGGCCTCTGAGATGGAGAAATGTTACTTCAGACAGCTGCAGTCTGCCATCAATAACAATCTGGTGCCGGCTGTACTGTGGCTGTATTCATACTGTTTCTAGACTTTATCTCCTCTTTCTTATCCATTAAGAGGGATACCTTTTATTCCCTTTGTCTGATATGATGTGCAGTACAGAAATGGCTTACTAGTAGCTGCTCAGCTCTTTAGGTCCATCTATTGGCTCCTTTCAGTCCACTTTGCTTAAAGTATAAACACTTATTTCTGAGTTACACGATCACGTTATATACATAATTTGTATACCATCCTCTTTGTTAGGACAATACGCATTAAATGAGACTACTGTGAGATTTGTAGCACAACATTTAACTCTGTATCTCATAAAACACAATTATAGCTTACATTGTCACTTGTAAAGTGTCTTTGTTTACAGTAGTCAGTAGCATAGCCTTTAGCGAGATTACAGACAAGCAAGAAAGCATATTACTCATATCTTTGAGAGAGCTTCAATGCCTTTAAGCTATAATAAGTACACTTTCAGCTGTTAATGTATTAGTACATTAAGATATCTTGGGAAGGACAAAAGTGTCCTGCTTTTGTGATTCTGACATCTGTCAGCTGCAGAAAGATGGTTTAGGTCACATCTTATTGATAGATAAAGAATGGAGCGCTGCTTGGCCCCTTCAAGGACAAAAAGTCATTATTAGGTATCTCTTGATAGAGCTGACCATGAGAGTATTCCATCAGCCTGTCAGCATTACACAGACTTCCATTATACATTACACAAACCTCTGCAGTGGCCCAGTTTGAATGATGTGTACTGGCTCTTATAAAATTAATGCTGCACATGTTCACAGAATACAATAGTTATGTCAGAGACCATGACAAGGTTAGGGTTAGGGTTAGCGTTAGGTTTGGGTTAGCGATAGGGTTAGGGTTAGGGTTAGGGTTAGGGTTACGGTTACGGTTACGGTTACGGTTAGGGTTAGGGTTAGGGTTAGGGTAAGGGTTAGGGTTAGGGTTAGGGTTAGGGTCAGAGACAGGGTCTGGAGTTAGTGTTAGGGTTAGGGTTAGGGTTAGGGTTAGGGCTAGGGTTATTGTTAGGGTTAGGGTTAGGGTTAGGGTTAGGTTAGGTTAACGGTTAGGGTTAGGGTCTGGGCTAGGGTTAGGGTTAGGGTTAGGGTTAGGGTTAGGGTTAGGGTTAGGGTTAGGGTTAGGGTTAGGGTTAGGGTTACGGTTAGGGTTAGGGTTAGGGTTAGGGTAAGGGTTAGGGTTAGGGTCAGAGACAGGGTCTGGAGTTAGTGTTAGGGTTAGGGTTAGGGCTAGGGTTATTGTTAGGGTTAGGGTTAGGGTTAGGGTTAGGGTTAGGGTTAGGTTAGGCTAACGGTTAGGGTTAGGGTCTGGGCTTAGGGTTAGGGTTAGTGTTAGGGTTAGGGTTAGGGTTAGGGTTAGGGTTAGGGTCTGGGCTTAGGGTTAGGGTTAGTGTTAGGGTTAGGGTTAGGGTTGGGTTAGCGATAGGGTTAGGGTTAGGGTTGGGGTAGTGATAGGGTTAGGGTTAGGGTTACGGTCAGAGACAGGGTCTGGAGTTAGGGTTAGGGTTAGGGTTAGGGTTAGGGTAAGAGCTAGGGTTAGGGCTAGGGTTAGGGTTAGGATTAGGGTTGGGTTAGCGATAGGGTTAAGGCTAGGGCTAGGGCTAGGGTTAGGGTTAGGGTTAGGGTTAGGATTAGGGTTGGGTTAGCGATAGGGTTAGGGTTAGGGTTAGGGTTAGGGTTAGGGTTAGGGTTAGGGTCTGGGCTTAGGGTTAGGGTTAGTGTTAGGGTTAGTGTTAGTGTTAGGGTTAGGGTTAGGGTTGGGTTAGCGATAGGGTTAGGGTTAGGGTTGGGGTAGTGATAGGGTTAGGGTTAGGGTTACGGTCAGAGACAGGGTCTGGAGTTAGGGTTAGGGTTAGGGTTAGGGTTAGGGTAAGAGCTAGGGTTAGGGCTAGGGTTAGGGTTAGGATTAGGGTTGGGTTAGCGATAGGGTTAGGGTTAGGGTTAGAGCTAGGGTTAGGGCTAGGGCTAGGGCTAGGGCTAGGGTTAGGGTTAGGGTTAGGGTTAGGGTTAGGATTAGGGTTGGGTTAGCGATAGGGTTAGGGTTAGCGATAGGGTTAGGGTTTGGGTTAGGGTTAGGGTTAGGGTTAGGGTTGGGTTAGCGATAGGGTTAGGGTTAGGGTTAGGGTTAGGGTTAGGGTTAGGGTGAGGGTGGGGGTGAGGGTTAGCGTTAGGGTCAGTCAGGGTCTGGGGTTAGGGTTAGAGTTATCATCAGGGTCAGGTCAGGGTCAGGGTTATCACGGTTCTTGCCGTTAAGTGCCTACACTCTTAGAAAGGTTCCCTTCCTGAGAAGGGATATGTTATCTTCAGCGAGACACCACTAGTCCCGAATCAACGGTTCCTAGAAACTTGTTATGGTTCCTAGAAAATCTCTTGAACACGCCAATAAATTTATAATACTGGACAAGAGTAGAAGTATAGAAAACACATTTTTTTACATTATATAATATATGCTTTTTGGTTAAAATAGCATATATGGCTAGACATCATTAGTCTTAAACATGTTTATATAGCAAGTATTCACACTCTATGCCTCCATAAAGGAGTATCTTAATCAGAATATAAAGTATCGTTAGTGCAATGCACTTTCATTCAGAATATGTTACAGATCCTGTAATAATATGGTTAATTCTTTGGAGAAAGATTTGGTTAGAAGCATCCTAACTTAAATCATAATATTTCAGTGCAGAACAGACACTATAGCTTGCTGTGTCGTCTGTAGTCCTCTTATGAAGTTATCCCAGAGTATCTGTATTTTCTAAGACTTGAATCCTTTTAAGACGTATTAAGATTCTTAACTGATCATCATTAAGATCAGGCATTGTCTATGTCCATGCTATGCATATTCTTTCTAGTTTTAGACATCAATGCTGAACATATAAATACTACTTGTTAGCTTAAAGCTGTTTAAAGTCTCTTTGGCAGTGCCAATCTGTGTATGCGCTGTACAATGTATCAGCATTGTGCATATCTCACAGAGTACAGGGAGTCTCCTTTCCCTTCAGGAACATGTCTGATCTCTTGCTCTGAGAAGGTTCAGAAGAACCTCTGTTGAGGACTTTCTGACACTATCGCAGAGATCTAGCTAGCATTGGTAAGCCAAATAGGTTTAGTTTGTAAGAATCCATAAATCCAATGGACTCTCTGTGTTCCAATATATGGAAAGAACACTGCACTTAGATTCCCATTCAAAGAATAGGAATTCTGTCTCTATCCTCTTCTAGGAATAGAGCAGTCTCACAAGGACTGTAAGTAAGATATGTTGAAATATCCAGATCTTGATACTTCGATACCTCAGAGAAACTGCTGTCCATGCAAGGATCAGAGTCTCAATGTTTTACATCTCAGGCCTCTGAGATGGAGAAATGTTACTTCAGACAGCTGCAGTCTGCCAGCAATAACAATCTGGTGCCGGCTGTACTGTGGCTGTATTTATACTGTTTCTAGACTCATTAAGGGTGAAGAGAGATCCTTTATCTCCTCTTTCTTATCCATTAAGAGGGAAACCTTTTATTCCCTTTGTCTGATATGATGTGCAGTACAGAAATGGCTTACTAGCAACTGCTCAGCTCTTTAGGTCCATTGGCTCCTTTCAGTGCACTTTGCTTAAAGTATAAACACTTATTTCTGAGTTACACGATCACGTTATATACATAATTTGTATACCATCCTCTTTGTTAGGACTATACGCATTAAATGAGACTACTGTGAGATTTGTAGCACCACATTTAACTCTGTAACTCATAAAACACAATTATAGCTTACATTGTCACTTGCAAAGTGTCTTTGTTTACAGTAGTCAGAAGCATAGCCTTTAGCGAGATTACAGAAGAGCAAGAAAGCATATTACTCATACCTTTGAGAGAGCTTTAATGCCTTTAAGCTATTATAAGTACAGTTTCAGCTGTTAATGTATTAGTACATTAAGATATCCTGAGAAGGACAAAAGTGTCCTTTTTTTGTGATTCTGACATCTGTCAGCTGCAGAAAGATGGTTTAGGTCACATCTTATTGATAGATAAAGAATGGTGCTCTGCTTGGCCCCTTCAAGGACAAGAATGACATTATTAGGTAGCTCTTGATAGAGCTGACCATGAGAGTATTCCATCAGCCTGTCAGCATTGCACAGATTTCCATGTATATTACACAAACCTTTGCAGTGGCCCAGTTTGCATGATGTGTACTAGCTCTCATGGAATTAATCCTGCACATGTTCACAGAATACAATAGTTATGTCAGAGACCATGACAAGGTTAGGGTTAGGGTTTAGGGTTAGGGTTAGGGTTAGGGTTGGGTTAGGGTTAGGGTTAGGGTTAGGGTTAGGGTTAGGGTTACGGTTAGGGCTACGGTTATTAGGGTTAGGGTTAGGGTTAGGGTTAGGGTTAGGTTAGGGTTGGGTTAGAGTAACGGTTAGGGTTAGGGTCTGGGCTTAGGGTTATGATCAGGGTAGAGTTAGGGTTAGGGTTGGGTTAGCGATAGGGTTAGGGTTAGGGTTAGGGTTAGGGTTGGGTTAGCGATAGGGTTACGGTTAGGGTTAGGGTTAGGGTCAGAGACAGGGTCTGGAGTTAGGGTTAGGGTTAGGGTTAGGGTAAGAGCTAGGGTTAGGGCTAGGGTTAGGGTTAGGGTTAGGGTTAGGATTAGGGTTGGGTTAGCGATAGAGTTAGGGTTAGCGATAGGGTTAGGGTTTGGGTTAGGGTTAGGGTTGGGTTAGCGATAGGGTTAGGGTTAGGGTCAGAGACAGGGTCTGGAGTTAGGGTTAGGGTTAGGGTTAGGGTTAGGGTTAGGGTTAGGGTTAGGGTTAGGGTTTGGGTTAGGGTTAGGTTTAGGGTTAGGGTTAGGGTTAGGGTTAGGGTTAGGGTGAGGGTGAGGGTGAGGGTGAGGGTTAGCGTTAGGGTCAGTCAGGGTCTGGGGTTAGGTTTAGGGTTATCATCAGGGTCAGGGTCAGGGTTATCACGGTTCTTGCCGTTGTGCCTACACTCTTAGAAAGTTTCCCTTCCTGAGAAGGGATATGTTATCTTCAGCGAGACACCACTAGTCCCGAATCAACGGTTCCTAGAAACTTGTTATGGTTCCTACAAATTCTCTTGAACACGCCAATAAATTTATAATACTGGACAAGAGTAGAAGTATAGAAAACACATTTTTTTACATTATATAATATATGCTTTTTGGTTGAAAAGCCTTAAAATAGCATATATGGCTAGACATCATTAGTCTTAAACATGTTTATATAGCAAGTATTCACACTCTCTATGCCTCCATAAAGGAGTCTCTTAATCAGAATATACTCATTATCGTTAGTGCAATGCACTTTCATTCAGAATATAAGGTTACAGAAATCCTGTAAAATTATGGTTAATTCTTTGGAGAAAGATTTGGTTAGAAGCATCCTAACTTAAATCATAATATTTCAGTGCAGAACAGACACTATAGCTTGCTGTGTCGTCTGTAGTCCTCTTATGAAGTTATCCCAGAGTATCTGTATTTTCTAAGGCTTGAATCCTTTTAAGACTTGTATTAAGATTCTTAACTGATCATCATTAAGATCAGGCATTGTCTATGTCCATGCTATGCATATTCTTTCTAGTTTTAGACATCAATGCTGAACATATAAATACTACGTGTTAGCTTAAAGCTGTTTAAAGTCTTTTTGGCAGTGCCAATCTGTGTATGCGCTGTACAATGTATCAGCATTGTGCATATCTCACAGAGTACAGGGAGTCTCCTTTCCCTTCAGGAACATGTCTGGTCTCTTGCTCCGAGCAGGTTCAGAAGTCCCTCTGTTGAGGACCTTCTGACACTATCGCAGAGGTCTAGCCAGCATTGGTACGCCAAATAGGTTTAGTTCTTAAGAATCCATAATTGCATTGAACTCTCTGTGTTCCAATATATGGAAAGATCACAGCACTTAGGTTCCCATTCAAAGAATAGGCATTCCAAGGGTCTCTATCCTCTTCTAGGAATAGAGCAGTCTCACAAGAAGACTGTAAGTAAGATATGTTCAAATATCCAGATCGTGATACTTCAAGATACCTCAGAGAACTGCTGTTCACGCAAGGATCAGAGTCTCAATGTTTGACATCTCAGGCCTCTGAGAGGGAGAAATGTTACCTCAGACAGCTGCAGTCTGCCAGCAATAAAAATCTGAAGTGCCGGCTGTACTGTGGCTGTATTTAAACTGTTTCTAGACTCATTAAGGGTCAAGAGAGTTCCTTTATCTCCTCTTTCTTATCCATTAAGAGGGATACCTTTTATTCCCTTTGTCTGATATGATGTGCAGTACAGAAATGGCTTACTAGCAGCTGCTCAGCTCTTTAGGTCCATCTATGGGCATCCTTTCCTTTCAGTCCACTTTGATTAAAGTATAAACACTTATTTCTGAGTTACATGATCACGTTATATACATAATTTGTATACCATCCTCTTCGTTAGGACAATACGCATTAAATGAGACTACTGTGAGATTTGTAGCACCACATTTAACTCTGTAACTCATAACACAATTATAGCTTACATTGTCACTTCCAGTGTCTTTGTTTACAGTAGTCAGAAGCATAGCCTTTAGTGACATTACAGAAGAGCAAGAAAGCATATCTTTGAGAGAGCTTTAATGTCTTTAAGCTATAATAAGTACAGTTTTAGCTATTAATGGATTAGTACATTAAGATATCTTAAGACCTTGAGAAGGACAAAAGTGTCCTGCTTTTGTGATTCTAACATCTGTCAGCTGTCAGAAAGGTGGTTTAGGTCACATCTTATTGATAGATAAAGAATGGTGCTCTGCTTGGCCCCTTCAAGGACAAGAATGACATTATTAGGTAGCTCTTGATAGAGCTGACCATGAGAGTATTCCATCAGCCTGTCAGCATTGCACAGATTTCCATGTATATTACACAAACCTTTGCAGTGGCCCAGTTTGCATGATGTGTACTAGCTCTCATGGAATTAATCCTGCACATGTTCACAGAATACAATAGTTATGTCAGAGACCATGACAAGGTTAGGGTTAGGGTTTAGGGTTAGGGTTAGGGTTAGGGTTGGGTTAGGGTTAGGGTTAGGGTTAGGGTTAGGGTTAGGGTTAGGGTTAGGGTTAGGGTTAGGGTTACGGTTAGGGCTAGGGTTATTGTTAGGGTTAGGGTTAGGGTTAGGGTTAGGTTAGGGTTGGGTTAGAGTAACGGTTAGGGTTAGGGTCTGGGCTTAGGGTTATGGTCAGGGTTAGGGTTAGGGTTAGGGTTGGGTTAGCGATAGGGTTAGGGTTAGGGTTAGGGTTAGGGTTGGGTTAGCGATAGGGTTACGGTTAGGGTTAGGGTTAGGGTTAGGGTTGGGTTAGCGATAGGGTTACGGTTAGGGTTAGGGTTAGGGTCAGAGACAGGGTCTGGAGAGGGTTAGGGTTAGGGTTAGGGTAAGAGCTAGGGTTAGGGCTAGGGTTAGGGTTAGGGTTAGGATTAGGGTTGGGTTAGCGATAGAGTTAGGGTTAGCGATAGGGTTAGGGTTTGGGTTAGGGTTAGGGTTGGGTTAGAGATAGGGTTAGGGTTAGGGTCAGAGACAGGGTCAGGGTTAGGGTTAGGGTTAGGGTTAGGGTTAGGGTTAGGGTTAGGGTTAGGGTTAGGGTTAGGGTTAGGGTGAGGGTGAGGGTGAGGGTGAGGGTGAGGGTGAGGGTTAGCGTTAGGGTCAATCAGGGTCTGAGGTTAGGTTTAGGGTTATCATCAGGGTCAGGGTCAGGGTTATCACGGTTCTTGCCGTTGTGCCTACACTCTTAGAAAGTTTCCCTTCCTGAGAAGGGATATGTTATCTTCAGCGAGACACCACTAGTCCCGAATCAACGGTTCCTAGAAACTTGTTATGGTTCCTAGAAATTCTCTTGAACACGCCAATAAATTTATAATACTGGACAAGAGTAGAAGTATAGAAAACACATTTTTTTACATTATATAATATATGCTTTTTGGTTGAAAAGCCTTAAAATAGCATATATGGCTAGACATCATTAGTCTTAAACATGTTTATATAGCAAGTATTCACACTCTCTATGCCTCCATAAAGAATGTTAATCAGAATATACTCATTATCGTTAGTGCAATGCACTTTCATTCAGAATATGTTACAGAAATCCTGTAAAATTATGGTTAATTCTTTGGAGAAAGATTTGGTTAGAAGCATCCTAACTTAAATCATAATATTTCAGTGCAGAACAGACACTATAGCTTGCTGTGTCGTCTGTAGTCCTCTTATGAAGTTATCCCAGAGTATCTGTATTTTCTAAGGCTTGAATCCTTTTAAGACTTGTATTAAGATTCTTAACTGATCATCATTAAGATCAGGCATTGTCTATGTCCATGCTATGCATATTCTTTCTAGTTTTAGACATCAATGCTGAACATATAAATACTACGTGTTAGCTTAAAGCTGTTTAAAGTCTTTTTGGCAGTGCCAATCTGTGTATGCGCTGTACAATGTATCAGCATTGTGCATATCTCACAGAGTACAGGGAGTCTCCTTTCCCTTCAGGAACATGTCTGGTCTCTTGCTCCGAGCAGGTTCAGAAGTCCCTCTGTTGAGGACCTTCTGACACTATCGCAGAGGTCTAGCCAGCATTGGTACGCCAAATAGGTTTAGTTCTTAAGAATCCATAATTGCATTGAACTCTCTGTGTTCCAATATATGGAAAGATCACAGCACTTAGGTTCCCATTCAAAGAATAGGCATTCCAAGGGTCTCTATCCTCTTCTAGGAATAGAGCAGTCTCACAAGAAGACTGTAAGTAAGATATGTTCAAATATCCAGATCGTGATACTTCAAGATACCTCAGAGAACTGCTGTCCACGCAAGGATCAGAGTCTCAATGTTTGACATCTCAGGCCTGTGAGATGGAGAAATGTTACCTCAGACAGCTGCAGTCTGCCAGCAATAACAATCTGAAGTGCCGGCTGTACTGTGGCTGTATTTAAACTGTTTCTAGACTCATTAAGGGTCAAGAGAGTTCCTTTATCTCCTCTTTCTTATCCATTAAGAGGGATACCTTTTATTCCCTTTGTCTGATATGATGTGCAGTACAGAAATGGCTTACCAGCAGCTGCTCAGCTCTTTAGGTCCATCTATGGGCATCCTTTCCTTTCAGTCCACTTTGATTAAAGTATAAACACTTATTTCTGAGTTACATGATCACGTTATATACATAATTTGTATACGATCCTCTTCGTTAGGACAATACGCATTAAATGAGACTACTGTGAGATTTGTAGCACCACATTTAACTCTGTAACTCATAAAAAATTATAGCTTACATTGTCACTTCCATAGTGTCTTTGTTTACAGTAGTCAGAAGCATAGCCTTTAGCGACATTACAGAAGAGCAAGAAAGCATATCTTTGAGAGAGCTTTAATGCCTTTAAGCTATAATAAGTACAGTTTTAGCTATTAATGGATTAGTACATTAAGATATCTTAAGACCTTGAGAAGGACAAAAGTGTCCTGCTTTTGTGATTCTAACATCTGTCAGCTGTCAGAAAGGTGGTTTAGGTCACATCTTATTGATAGATAAAGAATGGTGCTCTGCTTGGCCCCTTCAAGGAGAAGAATGACATTATGAGGTAGCTCTTGATAGAGCTGACCATGAGAGTATTCCATCAGCCTGTCAGCATTACACAGACTTCCATTATACATTACACAAAGCTCTGCAGTGGCCCAGTTTGCATGATGTGTACTAGCTCTCATGGAATTAATCCTGCACATGTTCACAGAATACAATAGTTATGTCAGAGACCATGACAAGGTGAGGGTTAGGGTTTAGGTTTAGGGTTAGGGTTAGGGTTGGGTTAGGGTAAGGGTTAGGGTTAGGGTTAGGGTTAGGGTTAGGGTAACGGTTAGGGTAACGGTTAGGGTAACGGTTAGGGTTAGGGTCTGGACAGGGTTATGGTCAGGGTTAGGGTTAGGGTTAGGGTCTGGGTTTAGGGTTAGGGTTAGGGTTAGGGTTAGGGTTAGGGTTGGGTTAGCGATAGGGTTAGGATTAGGGTTAGGGTTGGGTTAGAGATAGGGTTACGGTTAGGGTTACGGTTAGGGTCAGAGAGGGTCTGGAGTTAGGGTTAGGGTTAGGGTTAGGGTAAGAGCTAGGGTTAGGGCTAGGGTTAGGGTTAGGGTTAGGGTTAGGGTTAGGGTTAGGATTAGGGTTGGGTTAGCGATAGGGTTAGGGTTAGCGATAATGTTAGGGTGTGGGTTAGGGTTAGGGTTGGGTTAGCGATAGGGTTAGGGTTAGGGTTTGGGTCAGAGACAGGGTCTGGAGTTAGGGTTAGGGTTAGGGTTAGGGTTAGCATTAGGGTTAGGGTTAGGGTGAGGGTGAGGGTGAGGGTGAGGATTAGCGTTAGGGTCAGTCAGGGTCTGGGGTTAGCGTTAGGGTTATCATCAGGGTCAGGGTCAGGGTCAGGGTTATCACGGTTCTTGCCGTTAAGTGCCTACACTCTTAGAAAGGATCCCTTCCTGAGAAGGGATATGTTATCTTGTTCAGCGAGACACTACTAGACATGAATCAACGGTTTCTAGAAACTTGTTATGGTTCCTAGAAAATCTCTTGAACACGCCAGTAAATTTATAATACTGGACAAGAGTAGAAGTATCAAAAACACATTTTTTTTTACATTATATAATATATGCTTTTTGGTTGCAAAGCCTTAAAATAGTCTAGACATCTAGACATCATTAGTCTTAAACATGTTTATATAGCAAGTAATCATTCAAACTCTCTATGCCTCCATGAAGGAGTATCTTAATCAGAATATACTCATGAAGTATCCTTAGTGCAATGCACTTTCATTCAGAATATAAGGTTACAGAAATCCAGTAAAAATATGGTTAATTCTTTGGAGAAAGATTTGGTTAGAAGCATCCTAACTTAAATCATAATATTTCAGTGCAGAACACACACTATAGCTTGCTGTGTCGTCTGTAGTCCTCTTAAGAATCTATTCCCTTTGTCTGATATGATGTGCAGTACAGAAATGGCTTACTAGCAGCTGCTCAGCTCTTTAGGTCCATCTATGGGTGTCCTTTCCTTTCAGTCCACACTTTCCTTTCGGTATAAACACTTATTTCTGAGTTACATGATCACGTTATATACATAATTTGTATACCATCCTCTTTGTTAGGACAATACGCATTAAATGAGACTACTGTGAGATTTGTAGCACCACATTTAACTCTGTAACTCATAAAACACAATTATAGCTTACATTGTCACTTCCAAAGTGTCTTTGTTTACAGTAGTCAGAAGCATAGCCTTTAGCGACATTACAGAAGAGCAAGAAAGCATATCTTTGAGAGAGCTTTAATGCCTTTAAGCTATAATAAGTACAGTTTTAGCTATTAATGGATTAGTACATTAAGATATCTTAAGACCTTGAGAAGGACAAAAGTGTCCTGCTTTTGTGATTCTAACATCTGTCAGCTGTCAGAAAGGTGGTTTAGGTCACATCTTATTGATAGATAAAGAATGGTGCTCTGCTTGGCCCCTTCAAGGAGAAGAATGACATTATGAGGTAGCTCTTGATAGAGCTGACCATGAGAGTATTCCATCAGCCTGTCAGCATTACACAGACTTCCATTATACATTACACAAAGCTCTGCAGTGGCCCAGTTTGCATGATGTGTACTAGCTCTCATGGAATTAATCCTGCACATGTTCACAGAATACAATAGTTATGTCAGAGACCATGACAAGGTGAGGGTTAGGGTTTAGGTTTAGGGTTAGGGTTAGGGTTGGGTTAGGGTAAGGGTTAGGGTTAGGGTTAGGGTTAGGGTTAGGGTTAGGGTAACGGTTAGGGTAACGGTTAGGGTTAGGGTCTGGACTTAGGGTTATGGTCAGGGTTAGGGTTAGGGTCTGGGTTTAGGGTTAGGGTTAGGGTTAGGGTTAGGGTTAGGGTTGGGTTAGCGATAGGGTTAGGATTAGGGTTAGGGTTGGGTTAGAGATAGGGTTACGGTTAGGGTTACGGTTAGGGTCAGAGAGGGTCTGGAGTTAGGGTTAGGGTTAGGGTTAGGGTAAGAGCTAGGGTTAGGGCTAGGGTTAGGGTTAGGGTTAGGGTTAGGGTTAGGGTTAGGATTAGGGTTGGGTTAGCGATAGGGTTAGGGTTAGCGATAATGTTAGGGTGTGGGTTAGGGTTAGGGTTGGGTTAGCGATAGGGTTAGGGTTAGGGTTTGGGTCAGAGACAGGGTCTGGAGTTAGGGTTAGGGTTAGGGTTAGGGTTAGCATTAGGGTTAGGGTTAGGGTGAGGGTGAGGGTGAGGGTGAGGATTAGCGTTAGGGTCAGTCAGGGTCTGGGGTTAGCGTTAGGGTTATCATCAGGGTCAGGGTCAGGGTCAGGGTTATCACGGTTCTTGCCGTTAAGTGCCTACACTCTTAGAAAGGATCCCTTCCTGAGAAGGGATATGTTATCTTGTTCAGCGAGACACTACTAGACATGAATCAACGGTTTCTAGAAACTTGTTATGGTTCCTAGAAAATCTCTTGAACACGCCAGTAAATTTATAATACTGGACAAGAGTAGAAGTATCAAAAACACATTTTTTTTTACATTATATAATATATGCTTTTTGGTTGCAAAGCCTTAAAATAGTCTAGACATCATTAGTCTTAAACATGTTTATATAGCAAGTAATCATTCAAACTCTCTATGCCTCCATGAAGGAGTATCTTAATCAGAATATACTCATGAAGTATCCTTAGTGCAATGCACTTTCATTCTGAATATAAGGTTACAGAAATCCAGTAAAAATATGGTTAATTCTTTGGAGAAAGATTTGGTTAGAAGCATCCTAACTTAAATCATAATATTTCAGTGCAGAACACACACTATAGCTTGCTGTGTCGTCTGTAGTCCTCTTAAGAATCTATTCCCTTTGTCTGATATGATGTGCAGTACAGAAATGGCTTACTAGCAGCTGCTCAGCTCTTTAGGTCCATCTATGGGTGTCCTTTCCTTTCAGTCCACACTTTCCTTTCAGTATAAACACTTATTTCTGAGTTACATGATCACGTTATATACATAATTTGTATACCATCCTCTTTGTTAGGACAATACGCATTAAATGAGACTACTGTGAGATTTGTAGCACCACATTTAACTCTGTAACTCATAAAACACAATTATAGCTTACATTGTCACTTCCAAAGTGTCTTTGTTTACAGTAGTCAGAAGCATATCCTTTAGCGACATTACAGAAGAGCAAGAAAGCATATTACTCATATCTTTGAGGGAGCTTTAATGCCTTTAAGATATAATAAATACAGTTTTAGCTATTAATGGATTAGTACATTAAGATATCTTAAGACCTTGAGAAGGACAAAAGTGTCCTGCTTTTGTGATTCTGAAATCTGTTTGCTGCAGAAAGATGGTTTAGGTCACATCTTATTGATAGATAAAGAATGGTGCTCTGCTTGGTCCCTTCAAGGAGAAGAATGACATTATTAGGTAGCTCTTGATAGAGCTGACCATGAGAGTATTCCATCAGCCTGTCAGCATTACACAGACTTCCATTATACATTACACAAACCTTTGCAGTGGCCCAGTTTGTACTAGCTCTCATGGAATTAATCCTGCACATGTTCACAGAATACAATAGTTATGTCAGAGACCATGACAAGGTTAGGGTTAGGGTTTAGGGTTAGGGTTAGGGTTGGGTTAGGGTTAGGGTTAGGGTTAAGGTTAGGGTTAGGGTTAGGGTTAGCATTAGGGTTAGGGTTAGGGTTAGGGTTAGGGTGAGGGTGAGGGTGAGGGTGAGGATTAGCGTTAGGGTCAGTCAGGGTCTGGGGTTAGCGTTAGGGTTATCATCAGGGTCAGGGTCAGGGTCAGGGTTATCACGGTTCTTGCCGTTAAGTGCCTACACTCTTAGAAAGGATCCCTTCCTGAGAAGGGATATGTTATCTTGTTCAGCGAGACACTACTAGACATGAATCAACGGTTTCTAGAAACTTGTTATGGTTCCTAGAAAATCTCTTGAACACGCCAGTAAATTTATAATACTGGACAAGAGTAGAAGTATCAAAAACACATTTTTTTTACATTATATAATATATGCTTTTTGGTTGCAAAGCCTTAAAATAGTCTAGACATCATTAGTCTTAAACATGTTTATATAGCAAGTAATCATTCAAACTCTCTATGCCTCCATGAAGGAGTATCTTAATCAGAATATACTCATGAAGTATCCTTAGTGCAATGCACTTTCATTCAGAATATAAGGTTACAGAAATCCAGTAAAAATATGGTTAATTCTTTGGAGAAAGATTTGGTTATCAGCATCCTAACTTAAATCATAATATTTCAGTGCAGAACACACACTATAGCTTGCTGTGTCGTCTGTAGTCCTCTTAAGAATCTATTCCCTTTGTCTGATATGATGTGCAGTACAGAAATGGCTTACTAGCAGCTGCTCAGCTCTTTAGGTCCATCTATGGGTGTCCGTTCCTTTCAGTCCACACTTTCCTTTCAGTATAAACACTTATTTCTGAGTTACATGATCACGTTATATACATAATTTGTATACCATCCTCTTTGTTAGGACAATACGCATTAAATGAGACTACTGTGAGATTTGTAGCACCACATTTAACTCTGTAACTCATAAAACACAATTATAGCTTACATTGTCACTTCCAAAGTGTCTTTGTTTACAGTAGTCAGAAGCATATCCTTTAGCGACATTACAGAAGAGCAAGAAAGCATATTACTCATATCTTTGAGGGAGCTTTAATGCCTTTAAGATATAATAAATACAGTTTTAGCTATTAATGGATTAGTACATTAAGATATCTTAAGACCTTGAGAAGGACAAAAGTGTCCTGCTTTTGTGATTCTGAAATCTGTTTGCTGCAGAAAGATGGTTTAGGTCACATCTTATTGATAGATAAAGAATGGTGCTCTGCTTGGTCCCTTCAAGGAGAAGAATGACATTATTAGGTAGCTCTTGATAGAGCTGACCATGAGAGTATTCCATCAGCCTGTCAGCATTGCACAGACTTCCATGTATATTACACAAACCTTTGCAGTGGCCCAGTTTGCATGATGTGTACTAGCTCTCATGGAATTAATCCTGCACATGTTCACAGAATACAATAGTTATGTCAGAGACCATGACAAGGTTAGGGTTAGGGTTTAGGGTTAGGGTTAGGGTTAGGGTTGGGTTAGGGTTAGGGTTAGGGTTAGGGTTAGGGTTAGGGTTAGGGTTAGGGTTAGGGTTAGGGTTAGGGTTAGGGTTAGGGTTACGGTTAGGGCTAGGGTTATTGTTAGGGTTAGGGTTAGGGTTAGGGTTAGGGTTAGGGTTAGGGTTAGGTTAGGGTTGGGTTAGAGTAACGGTTAGGGTTAGGGTCTGGGCTTAGGGTTATGGTCAGGGTTAGGGTTAGGGTTAGGGTTGGGTTAGCGATAGGGTTAGGGTTAGGGTTAGGGTTAGGGTTGGGTTAGCGATAGGGTTACGGTTAGGGTTAGGGTTAGGGTCAGAGACAGGGTCTGGAGTTAGGGTTAGGGTTAGGGTTAGGGTAAGAGCTAGGGTTAGGGCTAGGGTTAGGGTTAGGGTTAGGGTTAGGATTAGGGTTGGGTTAGCGATAGAGAGGGTTAGCGATAGGGTTAGGGTTTGGGTTAGGGTTAGGGTTGGGTTAGCGATAGGGTTAGGGTTAGGGTCAGAGACAGGGTCTGGAGTTAGGGTTAGGGTTAGGGTTAGGGTTAGGGTTAGGGTTAGGGTTAGGGTTAGGGTTAGGGTTAGGGTGAGGGTGAGGGTGAGGGTGAGGGTTAGCGTTAGGGTCAATCAGGGTCTGAGGTTAGGTTTAGGGTTATCATCAGGGTCAGGGTCAGGGTTATCACGGTTCTTGCCGTTGTGCCTACACTCTTAGAAAGTTTCCCTTCCTGAGAAGGGATATGTTATCTTCAGCGAGACACCACTAGTCCCGAATCAACGGTTCCTAGAAACTTGTTATGGTTCCTAGAAATTCTCTTGAACACGCCAATAAATTTATAATACTGGACAAGAGTAGAAGTATAGAAAACACATTTTTTTACATTATATAATATATGCTTTTTGGTTGAAAAGCCTTAAAATAGCATATATGGCTAGACATCATTAGTCTTAAACATGTTTATATAGCAAGTATTCACACTCTCTATGCCTCCATAAAGAAGTCTCTTAATCAGAATATACTCATTATCGTTAGTGCAATGCACTTTCATTCAGAATATAAGGTTACAGAAATCCTGTAAAATTATGGTTAATTCTTTGGAGAAAGATTTGGTTAGAAGCATCCTAACTTAAATCATAATATTTCAGTGCAGAACAGACACTATAGCTTGCTGTGTCGTCTGTAGTCCTCTTATGAAGTTATCCCAGAGTATCTGTATTTTCTAAGGCTTGAATCCTTTTAAGACTTGTATTAAGATTCTTAACTGATCATCATTAAGATCAGGCATTGTCTATGTCCATGCTATGCATATTCTTTCTAGTTTTAGACATCAATGCTGAACATATAAATACTACGTGTTAGCTTAAAGCTGTTTAAAGTCTTTTTGGCAGTGCCAATCTGTGTATGCGCTGTACAATGTATCAGCATTGTGCATATCTCACAGAGTACAGGGAGTCTCCTTTCCCTTCAGGAACATGTCTGGTCTCTTGCTCCGAGCAGGTTCAGAAGTCCCTCTGTTGAGGACCTTCTGACACTATCGCAGAGGTCTAGCTAGCATTGGTAAGCCAATAGGTTTAGTTCTTAAGAATCCATAATTGCAATGGACTCTCTGTGTTCCAATATATGGAAAGATCACAGCACTTAGGTTCCCATTCAAAGAATAGGCATTCTAAGGGTCTCTATCCTCTTCTAGGAATAGAGCAGTCTCACAAGAAGACTGTAAGTAAGATATGTTCAAATATCCAGATCGTGATACTTCAAGATACCTCAGAGAACTGCTGTCCACGCAAGGATCAGAGTCTCAATGTTTGACATCTCAGGCCTGTGAGATGGAGAAATGTTACCTCAGACAGCTGCAGTCTGCCAGCAATAACAATCTGAAGTGCCGGCTGTACTGTGGCTGTATTTAAACTGTTTCTAGACTCATTAAGGGTCAAGAGAGTTCCTTTATCTCCTCTTTCTTATCCATTAAGAGGGATACCTTTTATTCCCTTTGTCTGATATGATGTGCAGTACAGAAATGGCTTACCAGCAGCTGCTCAGCTCTTTAGGTCCATCTATGGGCATCCTTTCCTTTCAGTCCACTTTGATTAAAGTATAAACACTTATTTCTGAGTTACATGATCACGTTATATACATAATTTGTATACGATCCTCTTCGTTAGGACAATACGCATTAAATGAGACTACTGTGAGATTTGTAGCACCACATTTAACTCTGTAACTCATAAAACACAATTATAGCTTACATTGTCACTTCCAAAGTGTCTTTGTTTACAGTAGTCAGAAGCATAGCCTTTAGCGACATTACAGAAGAGCAAGAAAGCATATCTTTGAGAGAGCTTTAATGCCTTAAGCTATAATAAGTACAGTTTTAGCTATTAATGGATTAGTACATTAAGATATCTTAAGACCTTGAGAAGGACAAAAGTGTCCTGCTTTTGTGATTCTAACATCTGTCAGCTGTCAGAAAGGTGGTTTAGGTCACATCTTATTGATAGATAAAGAATGGTGCTCTGCTTGGCCCCTTCAAGGAGAAGAATGACATTATGAGGTAGCTCTTGATAGAGCTGACCATGAGAGTATTCCATCAGCCTGTCAGCATTACACAGACTTCCATTATACATTACACAAAGCTCTGCAGTGGCCCAGTTTGCATGATGTGTACTAGCTCTCATGGAATTAATCCTGCACATGTTCACAGAATACAATAGTTATGTCAGAGACCATGACAAGGTGAGGGTTAGGGTTTAGGTTTAGGGTTAGGGTTAGGGTTGGGTTAGGGTAAGGGTTAGGGTTAGGGTTAGGGTTAGGGTTAGGGTTAGGGTTAGGGTAACGGTTAGGGTAACGGTTAGGGTTAGGGTCTGGACTTAGGGTTATGGTCAGGGTTAGGGTTAGGGTTAGGGTCTGGGTTTAGGGTTAGGGTTAGGGTTAGGGGTTAGGGTTAGGGTTGGGTTAGCGATAGGGTTAGGATTAGGGTTAGGGTTGGGTTAGAGTTAGGGTTACGGTTAGGGTTACGGTTAGGGTCAGAGAGGGTCTGGAGTTAGGGTTAGGGTTAGGGTTAGGGTAAGAGCTAGGGTTAGGGCTAGGGTTAGGGTTAGGGTTAGGGTTAGGGGTTAGGGTTAGGATTAGGGTTGGGTTAGCGATAGGGTTAGGGTTAGCGATAATGTTAGGGTGTGGGTTAGGGTTAGGGTTGGGTTAGCGATAGGGTTAGGGTTAGGGTTTGGGTCAGAGACAGGGTCTGGAGTTAGGGTTAGGGTTAGGGTTAGGGTTAGCATTACGGTTAGGGTTAGGGTGAGGGTGAGGGTGAGGGTGAGGATTAGCGTTAGGGTCAGTCAGGGTCTGGGGTTAGCGTTAGGGTTATCATCAGGGTCAGGGTCAGGGTCAGGGTTATCACGGTTCTTGCCGTTAAGTGCCTACACTCTTAGAAAGGATCCCTTCCTGAGAAGGGATATGTTATCTTGTTCAGCGAGACACTACTAGACATGAATCAACGGTTTCTAGAAACTTGTTATGGTTCCTAGAAAATCTCTTGAACACGCCAGTAAATTTATAATACTGGACAAGAGTAGAAGTATCAAAAACACATTTTTTTTTACATTATATAATATATGCTTTTTGGTTGCAAAGCCTTAAAATAGTCTAGACATCATTAGTCTTAAACATGTTTATATAGCAAGTAATCATTCAAACTCTCTATGCCTCCATGAAGGAGTATCTTAATCAGAATATACTCATGAAGTATCCTTAGTGCAATGCACTTTCATTCAGAATATAAGGTTACAGAAATCCAGTAAAAATATGGTTAATTCTTTGGAGAAAGATTTGGTTAGAAGCATCCTAACTTAAATCATAATATTTCAGTGCAGAACACACACTATAGCTTGCTGTGTGGTCTGTAGTCCTCTAAGAATCTATTCCCTTTGTCTGATATGATGTGCAGTACAGAAGAATGGCTTACTAGCAGCTGCTCAGCTCTTTAGGTCCATCTATGGGTGTCCTTTCCTTTCAGTCCACACTTTCCTTTCAGTATAAACACTTATTTCTGAGTTACATGATCACGTTATATACATAATTTGTATACCATCCTCTTTGTTAGGACAATACGCATTAAATGAGACTACTGTGAGATTTGTAGCACCACATTTAACTCTGTAACTCATAAAACACAATTATAGCTTACATTGTCACTTCCAAAGTGTCTTTGTTTACAGTAGTCAGAAGCATATCCTTTAGCGACATTACAGAAGAGCAAGAAAGCATATTACTCATATCTTTGAGGGAGCTTTAATGCCTTTAAGATATAATAAATACAGTTTTAGCTATTAATGGATTAGTACATTAAGATATCTTAAGACCTTGAGAAGGACAAAAGTGTCCTGCTTTTGTGATTCTGAAATCTGTTTGCTGCAGAAAGATGGTTTAGGTCACATCTTATTGATAGATAAAGAATGGTGCTCTGCTTGGTCCCTTCAAGGAGAAGAATGACATTATTAGGTAGCTCTTGATAGAGCTGACCATGAGAGTATTCCATCAGCCTGTCAGCATTACACAGACTTCCATTATACATTACACAAACCTTTGCAGTGTCCCAGTTTGTACTAGCTCTCATGGAATTAATCCTGCACATGTTCACAGAATACAATAGTTATGTCAGAGACCATGACAAGGTTAGGGTTAGGGTTTAGGGTTAGGGTTAGGGTTGGGTTAGGGTTAGGGTTAGGGTTAAGGTTAGGGTTAGGGTTAGGGTTAGGGTTAGGGTTAGGGTTACGGTTAGGGTTAGGGCTAGGGCTAGGGTTATTGTTAGGGTTAGGGTTAGGTTAGGGTTGGGTTAGAGTAACGGTTAGGGTTAGGGTCTTGGGCTTAGGGTTATGGTCAGGGTTAGGGTTAGGGTTAGGGTCTGGGCTTAGGGTTAGG
>NW_026612583.1:12500-72500 GCF_029931775.1 Euleptes europaea | reverse complement strand
CTATCCCTATCCCTATCCCTATCCCTAACCCTCACCCTCACCCTCACCCTCACCCTATCCCTAACACTAACCCTAACCCTAACCCTAACCCTAACCCTAACCTTAACCCTAACCCTATCCATATCCCTAACCTTAACCCAAATCTATCCCTATCCCTATCCCTATCCCTATCCCTATCCCTAACCCTAACCCTAAACCTAACCCTAAACCTAACCCTTAACCCGAACCCTAACCCGAACCCGAACCCGAACCCGAACCCGAACCCGAACCCGAACCCGAACCCGAACCCGAACCAGAACCCGAACCCAAACTCTAACCCTAACCCTAACCCTAACCCTAACCCTAACCCTAACTTTAACCCTAACCCTAACCCTAACCCTAACCCAGCCCTAAAGTTATCCCTATCCCTATCCCTATCCCTATCCCTAACCCTCACCCTATCCCTAACACTAACCCTAACCCTAACCCTAACCCTAACCTTAACCCTAACCCTATCCATATCCCTAACCTTAACCCAAATCTATCCCTATCCCTATCCCTATCCCTATCCATATCACTATCCCTATCCCTATCCCTATCCCTATCCCTATCCCTATCCCTCTCCCTATCCCTAACCTTAACCCTAACCCTATCCCTAACAATATCCCTATCCCTAACCCTAACCCTAACCCTAACCCTAACCCTAACCCTAACCCTAACCCTAACCTTAACCCTAACCCTAACCCTAACCCTACCCTAACCCTAACCTTAACCTTTACCCTAACAAAACAAAACCGTAACCTTAACCAAAAACCCATAACCCTAACCCTAACCCTAACCCTTCCCTAACCCTAACCTTAAGCCTATTCGAACCTGAACCCGAACCCATAACCCATAACCCATAACCCATAACCCATAAGCATAACCCTAACCCTAACCCTAACCCTAACCATAACCCTACCCCTACCCCTACCCCTACCCCACCCTACCCCTACCCTACCCCTACCCCTACCCTAACCCTAACCCTAACCCTATCCCTATCCCTATCCCTATCCCTATACCTAAACCTAACCTAACCCTATCCCTATCCCTATCCCTATCCGTATCCCTATCCATAACTCTAACCCTACCCAACCCAACCCTAACCCTGTCCCTATCACTAACCCTAACCCTAACCCCTAACCCTAACCCCAAAACCTATCCCTATCCCTATCACTATCCTATCCCTATCCCTATCCCTATCCCTATCCCTATCCCTATCCCTATCCCTATGCCTATCTTTATCACTAACGCTATCTCCCCCTCTCCCTCTCCCTCTCCCTCTCCCTCTCCCTCTCCCTCTCCCTCTCCCTCTCCCTCTCCCTAACCCTAACCCTAAGCCCTAACCCTAACCTATCCCTATCCCTATCTCTAATCCTAACCCTAACCCCTAACTCAAACCTAACCTTAACCCTAACCCTAACCCTAACCCAACCCTAACCCTAACCCATAACCGTAACGCTAACCCTTACCCTAACCCTACCCAAACCCTAACCCTAACCCTAACCCTAACCCTAACCCTAACCCTAACCCTAAACCTAACCCTATCCCAAACCCTAACCCTAACCCCTAACCCCTAACCCTACCCTAACCTTAACCCTAACCTTAACCTAACCCTAACCCAAACATAACCGTAACCCATAACCCATGACCCATAACCCATAACCCATAACCCATAACCCATAACCCATAACCCATAACCCTAACCCTATCCCTATCCCTATCCCTATCCCTATCCCTATCCCTATCCCTATCCCTTACCTTAACCATAACCCTATCCCTAACCATATCGCTATCCCTATCCCTAACCCTAACCCTAACCCTAACACTAACCTTAACCCTAACCCTAACCCTAAACCCTAACCCTAACCCTAACCCTAATCCTAACCCTAACCCTAACCCTAACCTTACCCCTAACAAAACAAAACCGTAACCTTAACCCATAACCCATAACCCTAACCCTAACCCTACCCTAACCCTAACCCTAACCTTAAGCCTAATCCGAACCTGAACCCGAACCCATTACCCATAACCCATAACCCATAAGTCATAACCCTAATCCTAACCCTGACCCTAACCCTAACCATAACCCTAACCCTAAACCTAACCCTAACCCTAACCTTAACCCTAACCCTACCCCTACCCCTACCCCTACCCCTACCCTAACCCTAACCCTATACCTATCCCTATCCTTAACCCTAACCCTATCCCTATCCCTATCCCTATCCCTATCCGTATCCGTATCCGTATCCGTATCCGTATCCCTATCCCTATCCCTATCCCTATCCCTATCCTATCCCTATCCCTATCCCTATCCCTATCCCTATCCCTATCCCTAACTCTAACCCTACCCAACCCAACGGTAACCCTGTCCCTATCACTAACCCTAACCCTAACCCTAACCCTAACCCCAAAACCCTATCCCTATCCCTATCCCTATCCCTACCCACTATCCCTATCCCTATCCCTATCCCTATCCCTATCCCTATCCCTATCCCTATCCCTATCCCTATCCCTATCCCTATCCTATCCCTATCCCTATCTTTATCCTAACGCTATCTCTCCCTCTCCCTCTCCCTCTCCCTCTCCCTCTCCCTCTCCCTCTCCCTCTCCCTCTCCTTCTCCCTCTCCCTCTCCCTCTCCCTAACCCCTAACCCTAAACCTATCCCTATCCTTATCTCTAATCCTATCCCTAACCCCTAACTCTAACCTAACCTTAACCCTAACCCTAACCCTAACCCTAACCCTAACCCAACCCTTACCCTAACCCATAAACGCTAACGCTAACCCTACCCTAACCCTAACCCTAACCCTAACCCTAACCCTAACCCTAACCCTAACCCTAACCCTAACCCTAACCCTAACCCTAACCCTAACCCTAACCCTATCCCTATCCTATCCCTATCCCTATCCATAACTCTAACCCTACCCAACCCAACCCTAACCCTGTCCCTATCACTAACCCTAACCCTAACCCTAACCCCAAAACCCTATCCCTATCCCTATCCCTATCCCTATCCCTATGCCTATCTTATCCCTAACGCTATCTCTCCCTCTCCCTCTCCCTCTCCCTCTCCCTCTCCCTCTCCCTCTCCCTCTCCCTCTCCCTCTCCCTCTCCCTCTCCCTAACCCTAACCCTAACCCTAACCCCTAACCCTAAACCTATCCCTATCCCTATCTCTAATCCTAACCCTAACCCCTAACTCAAACCTAACCTCAACCCTAACCCTAACCCTAACCCTAACCCTAACCCTATCCCAAACCCTAACCCTAACCCTAACCCCTAACCCCTAACCCTACCCTAACCTTAACCCTAACCTTAACCCTAACCCTAACCCAAACATAACCGTAACCCATAACCCATAACCCATAACCCATAACCCATAACCCTAACCCTATCCCTATCCCTATCCCTATCCCTATCCCTATCCCTATCTCTATCCCTATCCCTATCCCTATCCCTATCCCTTACCTTAACCTTAACCCTATCCCTAACCATATCGCTATCCCTATCCCTATCCCTAACCCTAACCCTAACCCTAACCCTAACCTTAACCTTAACCCTAACCCTAACCCTAACCCTAACCCTAACCTTAACCCTAACAAAACAAAACCGTAACCTTAACCCATAACCCATAACCCTAACCCTAACCCTACCCTAACCCTAACCCTAACCCTAACCTTAAGCCTAATCCGAACCTGAACCCGAACCCATTACCCATAACCCATAACCTATAACCCATAAGTCATAACCCTAACCCTAACCCTAACCCTAACCCTAACCCTAAACCTAACCCTAACCCTAACCTTAACCCTGCCCCTACCCCTACCCCTACCCCTACCCCTACCCCTACCCCTACCCTAACCCTAACCCTATACCTATCCCTATCCCTTAACCTAACCCTAACCCTAACCCTATCCCTAATCCTATCCCTATCCGTATCCGTATCCGTATCCGTATCCGTATCCCTATCCCTATCCCTATCCCTATCCCTATCCCTATCCCTATCCCTATCCCTATCCCTATCCCTATCCCTATCCCTAACTCTAACCCTACCCAACCCAACCCTAACCCTGTCCCTGTCCCTATCACTAACCCTAACCCTAATATCCCTATCCCTACCCCTACCACTATCCCTATCCCTATCCCCTATCCCTATCCCTATCCCTATCCCTATCCCTATCCCTATCCCTATCCCTATCCCTATCCCTATCCCTATCCTTATCCCTATCCCTATCTTTATCCCTAACGCTATCTATCCCTCTCCCTCTCCCTCTCCCTCTCCCTCTCCCTCTCCCTCTCCCTCTCCCTCTCCCTCTCCCTCTCCCTCTCCCTCTCCCTAACCCCTAACCCTAAACCTATTCCTATCCCTATCTCTAATCCTATCCCTAACCCCTAACTCTAACCTAACCTTAACCCTAACCCTAACCCTTACCCTAACCCTAACCCAACCCTAACCCTAACCCATAACCGTAACGCTAACCCTAACCCTAACCCTAACCCTAACCCTAACCCTAACTCTAACCCTAACCTTAACCCTAACCCTAACCCTATCCCAAACCCTAACCCTAACCCCTAACCCCTAACCCTACCCTAAACTTAACCCTAACCTTAACCCTAACCCTAACCCAAACATAACCGTAATACATAACCCATAACCCATAACCCATAACCCATAACCCTAACCCTAACCCTAACCCTACCCTAATCCCAACCCTATCCCTATCCCTAACCCTAACCCTAACCCTAACCCTAACCCAACCCTTTCCCTTTCCCTTTCCCTTTCCCTTTCCCTTTCCCTTTCCCTTTCCCTTTCCCTATCCCTATCCCTATCCCTATCCCTATCCTTAACCCATAACCCTTTACCCTTTACTCTTTACCCTTTACCCTTTACCCTAACCCTAACCCTGTCCCTATTCCTACCCTCTCCCTCTCCCTCTCCGTCTCCCTCTCCCTCTCCCTCTCCCTCTCCCTCTCCCTCTCCCTAACCCCAACCCTAACCGCTAACCCTAAACCTATCCCTATCCCTATCCCTCTCCCTAACCCTAACCCTAACCCCTAACCCCTAACCCCTAACCCCTAACCCTTACCTAACCCTAATCTTAACCCTAACCCTAACCCTAACCCAACCCTAACCCATAACCGTAACGCTAACCGTAACCGTAATGCTAACCCTAACCGTAACGCTAACCCTAACCCTAACCCTAACCCTAAACCTAACCCTAACCCTAACCCTCACCCTACCCTAACCCTCACCCTCACCCTCACCCTAACCCTAACCCTAACACTAACCCTAACCCTAACCCTAACTCTATCCCTAACCCTAGCCCTAACCCTATCCCTAACCCTAACCCTAACCCTAACCCTAACCCTACCCTAACCCTATCCCTAACCCTAACCCTAACCCTCACCCAACCCTATCCCTATCCCTATCCCTATCCCTATCCCTATCCCTATCCCTAACCTTATCCCTAACCCTAACCCTAACCCCTAACACCTAACACCTAACCCCTACCTAACCCTAACCCTAAACTTAAACCTAACCCTAACCTTACCCAACCATAACCCTAACCCATAAGCGTTACGCTAACCCTAACCCTAACCCTAACCCTAACCCTAACCCTAACCCTAAGCCTAACCCTACCCTAACTCTATCCCTATCCCTATCCCTATCCCTATCCCTATCCCTATCCCTATCCCTAACCCTATCCCTATCCCTATCCCTATCCCTATCCCTATCCCTATCCCTATCCCTATCCCTCAACCTAACCCTAACCCTAACCCTCACCCCAACCCTCACCCTACCCCTCACCCTACCCCTACCCCTACCCCTACCCCTACCCCTACCCCTACCCTAACGCTAACCCTATCCCTATCCCTATCCCTATCCCTATCCCTATCCCTATCCCTATCCCTATCCCTATCCCTTTCCCTATCCCTAACCCTCACCCTCACCCTCACCCTAACCCTAACCCTAACCTAACCCTACCCCTACCCCTACCCCTACCCCTACCCCTACCCCTACCCCTACCCCAACCCCTACCCTTACCCTAACCCTAACCCTATCCCTATCCCTATCCCTATCCCTATCCCTATCCCTATCCCTATCCCTATCCCTATCCCTATCCCTATCCCTATCCTATCCCTATCCCTATCCCTATCCCTATCCCTAACCCTAACCCTAACCCTAACCTAACCCTAACCCTAACCTTAACCCTAACCCTAACTTTAACCCTAACCCTAACCGTATCCCTGTCATGGTCTCTGACATAACTATGTATTGATAAGCGAAATAGGTTTAGTTTGTAAGAATCCATAAATCCAATGGACTCTCAGTGGTCCAATTTATGGAAAGATCACTGCACTTAGGTTCCTATTCAAAGAATAGGAATTCTAAGGGTCTCTATCCTCTTCTAGGAATAGAGCAGTCTCACAAGAAGACTGTAAGTAAGATATGTTGAAATATCCAGATCTTGTTACTTCAAGATACCTCAGAGAACTGCTGTCCACGCAAGGATCAGAGTCTCAATGTTTTACATCTCAGGCCTCTGAGATGGAGAAATGTTACTTCAGACAGCTGCAGTCTGCCAGCAATAACAATCAAGTGCTGGCTGTACTGTGGCTGTATTTATACTGTTTCTAGACTCATTAAGGGTGAAGAGAGATCCTTTATCTCCTCTTTCTCTATACTAATAATCATTGAAAGACCTTAGCTGAAGGGAATCATGCTAAAAAAACTCAAGGCACAAAGCAGGGGAATAAGCAGCAAAAATATTTTCAAATTAGATTATACCATGTTTTTCAGAGACTGCACAAGGATTTTGAGAGCTAGAGAACAAAGAAAAGGAAATGAGTCATGTTAATAAAGATGCAGATAAAATGTAGGAAGCCCATTCAATAAAAAATCCCGTCTGATTATTCAGCTCTCTGGTTAGTGGTATCTGTCCTTCTAACCTCCTGTGGGTTGTTTGGGGTTTAAAGACATTTTACTTTTATTAGGACTGTTTCTATCCTTCCCTTACTTTTATACACCCTTTATGGAACTTGAACAAATCTGTAAGAAAGATTATTTCTTTAAGTCATGCCTAATGCCACATACACCAACTTTGGTGAGACGTTATTGCCGTAGAGTACCTCTGCTTGGAGACTTGTCTGAAAGCCACATTGACTATGCCACTGATCCTTTGAAATACATTTTATTTCCTTTATTGGCCTACCCACCGACTCTTTCCGAAGTGGTGATATATGAAAGTTAATTTCCAATGTAATGTAATTCCAGGGTTCACTGGATTTTCAGTGTTCAATTTTTAAATTTCATCTGCTAAATTTACAAATTGACAAGTAAGCTTAGTTTTACATTTTCATATTTTTGCTTCTCTGTCAATTATCTTCAGTTTATTATTTGGGTAAGTAATGCTGACTTTTGAGCAGTGATGTTTAGGAGCAGTTTGTAAGTAAGGCTGCCATTCATAACTCTGGTGTTTCCTTATGTGGTTCCTTGTGTGGTTCTACATAGACAGCCACTGAGATGTAGTTGGAATGTTGAACTGGGAAGTCCCGGATTCAAATCCCTGCATATGTAAAAATGTAATAAGCACCTAGCTCAACCACCTAGCAGGGCGGTTGAGCGGATGTGGAGGGACCACTTGGACCGATTAATACTTTTTCTTTATATTTTCTTTATATTTTTTCTTTTCAGGGGTTGCAGGCATAGAAAATGCCAAACCGACAATACCTATCCTGGGAGATCTTTTGAATGAGGGGCATCCACTGGCACTGTTGCCCTAAGGTGGCATTTTGCCTCTCCTGATGGCTTTTTTCACCTTCCCTGCAAGAGTTTATGTTCCATGCTGTATTCATTTGTGTCTTTGTTAAATGCACAGCTGCCATTTCATGTCCTTCTTCAATGGGGCAGTTCCGCTTTTCCATGTTAATGGAGTGTTTTCACATTGTGA
This sequence comes from Euleptes europaea, assembly GCF_029931775.1. Lineage (NCBI taxonomy): Eukaryota > Metazoa > Chordata > Lepidosauria > Squamata > Sphaerodactylidae > Euleptes > Euleptes europaea. Next base: position 64,526 of record NW_026612583.1, on the reverse strand, counting down.
ACAGAACACGTTTTCCCTCATGGCCTTGCATTGTGGAAGCCATGATGCTCACCAAAGCATGGAGTGCATTCAAAATAGGGGTAATAGCTCCCCAAGTACACCAGTAGGCGCTATTAAGCATAATACTTTGTTAAGGAACCAACACAAAATGGAAACACCTGGCATAGTGTGTATCACACCCATGAGGGTGTATCTTTCAAACAGAAACCTTTCAAATGATCCTTACTAATTCAGAGAAGCCATCACTTAAAATTAATTCTCCAAAGACTGATGAAAAATCTAATGCTTTTTCAGGGTTCTTTCTCTTAAAATCTGTAGAACATTTTCTAACAGCTTCTCTTCTGAGCTGCTCTTCTGGGTCTCCCTCATAGTATAGTTATGAGGATCAATTGTCTCGTCTTCTGGCGGTGGGTCCAGCAGCAGAACCACCACTATGCTTTTCTCCAAACATTTTTTTAGAGAGGCAAATAAGAGTCAAGAGAACTGACCGATGACTGAAGTTGCATTGCTGCCAATTGCTTAAATGTCTTTATTAACTACTATGGCTGAACAATCAGGATTGGGCTGTTCTATTGCATGCTCCCTACTTTCTGGAGTACAAATTATCCCTTCTGGGATTAATTGCAGTTAATTATAGAACATCAGCTGTTTTATACCATGAGATCTCTGGTGCATCTAGCGAAGTCTATGCTGACTGGCAATTGCTCTCCAAGGCTCACGGAGAGGTCTTTTCTAATACCCACAACTCAAAAGCTTTTTAACTGGAAATGCTGGGGATTGGCCCTGAGACCTTTTGCATGCAAAGCATATGTGCTCCACTCTGAGTCACCACCCATCCCAACGCTTCTTCGTATAAACCACAGATACAAGTAATGGAATTTCTGCCTTACCCTAGAGCAGGGTCAGGGTTGTTGCTGTTCATGCCATTGTGCCAACACTCTTAGAAAGGATCCCTTCCTGAGAACGGATATGTTATTCAGCGCGACACCACTAGACGGTTCCTAGAAACGTTATGGTTCCTAGAAAATTTCTTGAACACGCCAATAAATGTATAATACTGGACAAGAGTAGAAGTATAAAAGTATAAAAGAGAAGAATTATAAAAAACACGTTTATTTACATTATATAATACATGCTTTTTGGTTGCAAAGCCTTAAAATTTCATATATTAAACATGGTTATATAGCAAGTAATCATTCACACTCTATTCCTCCATCTTAGTCAGAATATACTCATAAAGAATCCTTAGTGCAATTCAGAATATAGTTACAGAAATAGTCAAAATATGAAGAAAGATTTGGTTAGAAGCATCCTAACTTAAATCATCATGATATTTACGTACAGAAGACACGCTATACCTTTCTGTGTCATCTGTAGTCTAAGAATCTAAGCTCTATGAGAACATATGAAGTTTTCCCAGAGTATCTTGAATCTAAAGTCTTGAATCCTTTAAAGGACTGAAAGGAAAGGACGCCAATATATGGAAATAAAGAGCTGAGCAGCTGCTAGTAAGCGATTTCTGCTCGACACCATATTAGACAAAGAGAATAAAAGGAATCCCTCTTAATGGATAAGAAAGAGGAGATAAAGGCTCTCTCTTCACCCTTACTTTTAGAAACAGTATCAATAGAGCCAGAGTACAGCCAGCACTTCAGATTGTTATTGCTGGCAGATTGCAGCTGTCTGAAGTAACATTTCTCCATCAGAGGCCAGAGATGTAAAACATTGAGACTCTGATCCTTGCGTGGACAGATATGTCAACATATCTTACTTACAGTCTTCTTGTGAGACTGCTCTATTCCTAGAAGAGGATAGAGATCCTTAGAATTCGTATTCTTTGAATGGGAACCTAAGGGCAGTGATTTTTCCATATATTGGAACACTGAGAGTCCATTGGATTTATGGATTCTTACAAACTATACCTATTTGGCTAACCAATGCCAAATAGCTAAGAGCTAGACGTGATCAGAAATAAGTATACTTTAAGCAAAGTGGACTGAAAGGAGAGTCGAGGGTCCATTGGATTTATGGATTCTTACAAACCAAACCTATTTGGCTTACCAATACTAAGGAGCATCCTGAACACAGGGCTAATAGCTAGACCTCTGAGAGAGTGTCAGAAGGTCTTCTACTTAACAGAGGGACTTCTGAACCTCCTCAGAGCAAGAGACCAGAGATGTTCCTGAAGGGAAAGGAGTCTTTCTGTACTCTGTGAGATATGCACAATGCTGATGCATTGTACAGCCCATACACAGATTGGCACAGCCAAAGAGACTTTAAACAGGTTTAAGCTAACACATAGTATTTATATATTCAGCATTGCTGTCTAAAATTAGAAAGAATATGCATAGCATGTACATAATGCCTGATCTTAATGATGATCAGTTAAGAATATTAATAGAAGTCTTTAAAGGATTCAAGACAGAAAATACAGATACTCTGGGATAACTTCATATGTTCTCATAGAGCTTAGATTCGTAGAGGACTACAGATGACACAGCAAGGTATAGTGTGTCTTCTGTACTGAAATATTATGATGATATAAGTTACGATGCTTCTAACCAAATCTTTCTCCAAAGAATTAACCATATTTGGACAGGATTTCTCTAACATATTCTAAATGAAAGTGCATTGCACTGATACTTTATGAGTATATTCTAAGATGGAGGCATAGAGAGTGTGAATGATTACTTGCTATATAAACATGCTTAAGACGGTTCCTAGAAACTTGTTATGGTTCCTAGAAAATCTCTTGAACACGCCAATAAATGTCTAATACTGGACAAGAGTAGAAGTATAAAAGTATAAAAGAGTAGTATAAAAAACACATTTATTTACATTATATAATACATGCTTTTTGGTTGCAAACTTAAAATTTCATATATTAGTCTTAAACATGGTTATATAGCAAGTAATCATTCACACTCTCTATTCCTCCATCTTAATCAGAATATACTTATAAAGTATCCTTAGTGCAATTCAGAATATAAAGTTACAGAAATACTGTCAAAATATGAAGAAAGATTTGGTTAGAAGCATCCTAACTTAAATAATCATGATATTTATGTACAGAAGACACGCTATACCTTTCTGTGTCATCTGTAGTCTAATAATCTATGAGAACATATGAAGTTTTCCCAGAGTATCTTGAATCCTTTAAAGTCTTGAATCCTTTAAAGGACTGAAAGGAAAGGACGCCAATATATGGAAATAAAGAGCTGAGCAGCTGCTAGTAAGCGATTTCTGCTCGACACCATATTAGACAAAGGGAATAAAAGGAATCCCTCTTAATGGATAAGAAAGAGGAGATAAAGGCTCTCTCTTCACCCTTACTTAGAAACAGTATCAATAGAGCCACAGTACAGCCAGCACTTCAGATTGTTATTGCTGGCAGATTGCAGCTGTCTGAAGTAACATTTCTCCATCTCAGAGGCCTGAGATGTAAAACATTGAGTGCGTAGGCAGCAGTTCTCTGAGATATCTTGAAGAATCAAGATCTGGATATGTCAACATATCTCACTTAAAGTCTTCTTGTGAGTCTGCTCTATTCCTAGAAGAGGATAGAGATCCTTAGAATTCTTATTCTTTGAATGGGAACCTAAGGGCAGTGATCTTTCCATATATTGGAACACTGAGAGTCCATTGGATTTATGGATTCTTACAAACTAAACCTATTTGGCTTACCAATGCCAAATAGCTAAGAGCTAGACGTGATCAGAAATAAGTATACTTTAAGCAAAGTGGACTGAAAGGACGCCCACATATGGACATAAAGAGCTGCTGCTAGTAAGCGATTTCTGCACTGCACATCAAATCAGACAAAGGGAATAAAAGGTATCCCAATGGATAAGAAAGAGGAGATAATCTCTCTTCACCCTTAATGAGTCTAGCAACAGTATAAATACAGCTACAGTACAGCCAGCAGATTGTTATTGCTGGCACACTGCAGCTGTCTGAAGTAACATTTCTCCATCTCAGAGGCCTGAGATGTAAAACATTGAGACTCTGATCCTTGCGTGCACAGCAGCTCTCTGAGGTATCTTGAAGAATCAAAATCTGGATATTTCAACATATCTTACTTACAGTCTTCTTGTGAGACTGCTCTATTCCTAGAAGCCGATAGAGACCCTTAGAATTCCTATTCTTTGAATGGGAACCTAAGTGCAGTGATCTTTCCATATATTGGAACACTGAGAGTCCACTGGATTTATGGATTCTTACAAATCAAACCTATTTGGCTTACCAATCCTAAGGAGCATCCTGAACACAGGGCTAATAGCTAGACCTCTGAGATAGTGTCAGAAGGTCTTCTACTTAACAGAGGGACTTCTGAACCTCCTCAGAGACCAGAGATATTCCTGAAGGGAAAGGAGTCTCTCTGTACTCTGTGAGATATGCACAATGCTGATGCATTGTACAGCCCATAGATTGGCACAGCCAAAGAGACTTTAAACAGGTTTAAGCTAACACATAGTATTTATATATTCAGCATTGCTGTCTAAAACTAGAAAGAATATGCATAGCATGTACATAGACAATGCCTGATCTTAATGATGATCAGTTAAGAATATTAATAGGTTATTAAAGGATTCAAGACTTAGAAAATACAGATACTCTGGGAAAACTTCATATGTTCTCATAGATTCGTAGAGGACTACAGATGACACAGCAAGGTATAGTGTTTCTGTACTGAAATATTATGATGATTTAAGTTAGGATGCTTCTAACCAAATCTTTCTCCAAAGAATTAACCATATTTGGACAGGATTTTTGTAAACTTATATTCTGAATATGTGCATTGCACTAAGGATACTTTATGAGTATATTCTAAGATGGGCATAGAGAGTGTGAATGATTACTTGCTATATAAACATGCTTGTGATGTCTAGCCTTATATGATATTTTAAGGCTTTGCAACCAAACAGCATATATATTATGTAAATAAATGTGTTTTTTATACTACTCTTGTCCAGTATTATACATTTATTGGCGTATTCAAGAGATTTTCTAGGAACCATAACAAGTTTCTAGGAACCGTTGAACCGTCTGTGGTGTCGTGCTGATAAAACACATCCCTTTTAAGGAAGGGATCCTTTCTAAGTGTAGGCACTTAACGGCCCGAACCGTGAAAACACTGACCCTGACCCTGACCCTGACCCTAACCCTAACCCTAACCCTAATGCTAACCATAACCATAACCATAACAATAACCCTAACCCAAACCCTAACCCCTAACCCCTAACCCCTAACCCCTAACCCCTAACCCTAACCCTAGCCCTAACCCTAACCCTAACCCTATCCCTATCCCTAACCCTAACTTTAACCCTAACCCTGTCATGGTCTCTGACATAACTATGGTATTCTGTGAACATGTGCAGAATTAATTCCATATAGAGCTAGTACACATCATGCAAAATGGGCCACTGCAGAGGTTTGTGTAATGTATAATGAAAGTCTGTGTAATACTGACAGGATGATGGACTACTCTCAAGGTCAGGTCTATCAAGAGCTTCCTAATAAAGTCGCTCTAGTCCTTGAAGGGGCAAAGCAGAGCACCTTTCCTTATCTATCAATAAGATGTGACCAAAATCACCTTCTGACTCACCTACTGACTACTGTAAACAAAGACATTTTGCAAGTGACAATGTAAGCTATAATTGTTTTTTAAGAGTTATATAGCTACATGTTGTTCTACAGATCTCTAAGTAGTCTCATTTAATGTGTATTGTCCTAATGAAGAGGATATTTTAAAATTATGTATATATCGTGATCATGTAACAGAAATAAGTGTTTATTAAGCAAAGTGGACTGAAAGTAAAGGACGCCCATATATGGACATAAAGAGCTGAGCAGCTGCTAGTAAGCGATTTCTGCACTGCACATCATATCAGACAAAGGGAATAAAAGGTATCCCAATGGATAAGAAAGAGGAGATAAAGGATCTCTGTTCACTCTTAATGAGTCTAGAAACAGTATAAATACAGCCACAGTACAGCCAGCACTTCAGATTGTTATTGCTGGCAGACCGCGGCTGTCTGAAGTAACATTTCTCCATCTCAGCCTGAGATGTAAAACATTGAGACTCTGATGCTTGCGTGGGCAGCAGTTCTCTGAGATATCTTGAAGAATCAAGATCTGGTTATTTCTTACTTACAGTCTTCTTGTGAAACTGCTCTATTCCTAGAAGTTGATAGAGACCCTTAGAATTCCTATTCTTTGAATGGGAGCCTAAGTGCAGTGATCTTTCCATATATTGGAACACTGAGTCCATTGGATTTATGGATTCTTACAAAATAAACCTATTTGGCTTACCAATGCTAAAGAGCATCCTGAACACAGGGCTAATAGCTAGACCTCTGAGATAGTGTCAGAAGGTGTTCTACCTAACAGAGGGACTTCTGAACCTCCTCAGAGCAAGAGACCAGAGATGTCCTTGAAGGGAAAGGTGTATTCTGTGAGATATGCACAATGCTGATGCATTGTATAGCGCATACACAGATTGGCACAGCCAAAGAGACTTTAAACAGGTTTAAGCTAACACATAGTATATTCAGCATTGCTGTCTAAAAACTAGAAAGAATATGCATAGCATGTACATAGACAATGCCTGATCTTAATGATGATCAGTTAAGAATATTAATAGGTTCTTAAAGGATTCAAGACTTAGAAAATACAGATACTCTGGGAAAACTTCATATGTTCTCATAGATTCGTAGAGGACTACAGATGACACAGCAAGGTATAGTGTGTCTTCTGTACTGAAATATTATGATGATTTAAGTTAGGATGCTTCTAACCAAATCTTTCTCCAAAGAATTAACCATATTTGGACAGGATTTTTGTAAACTTATATTCTGAATATAAGTGCATTGCACTAAGGATACTTTATGAGTATATTCTAAGATGGAGGCATAGAGAGTGTGAATGATTACTTGCTATATAAACATGCTTGTGATGTCTAGCCTTATATGATATTTTAAGGCTTTGCAACCAAACAGCATATATATTATGTAAATAAATGTGTTTTTTATACTACTCTTGTCCAGTATACATTTATTGGCGTATTCAAGAGATTTTCTAGGAACCATAACAAGTTTCTAGGAACCGTTGAACCGTCTGTGGTGTCGTGCTGAATAAACACATCCCTTTTAAGGAAGGGATCCTTTCTAAGTATAGGCACTTAACGGCCCGAACCGTGAAAACACTGACCCTGACCCTGACCCTGACCGTAACCCTAACCCTAACCCTAATGCTAACCATAACCATAACCATAACCATAACAATAACCCTAACCCAAACCCTAACCCCTAACCCCTAACCCCTAACCCCTAACCCTAACCCTAGCCCTAACCCTAACCCTAACCCTAGCCCTAACCCTAACCCTAACCCTAACTTTAACCCTAACCCTGTCATGGTCTCTGACATAACTATGGTATTCTGTGAACATGTGCAGAATTAATTCCATATAGAGCTAGTACACATCATGCAAAATGGGCCACTGCAGAGGTTTGTGTAATGTATAATGAAAGTCTGTGTAATACTGACAGGATGATGGACTACTCTCAAGGTCAGGTCTATCAAGAGCTTCCTAATAAAGTCGCTCTAGTCCTTGAAGGGGCAAAGCAGAGCACCTTTCCTTATCTATCAATAAGATGTGACCAAAATCACCTTCTGACTCACCTACTGACTACTGTAAACAAAGACATTTTGCAAGTGACAATGTAAGCTATAATTGTTTTTTAAGAGTTATATAGCTACATGTTGTTCTACAGATCTCTAAGTAGTCTCATTTAATGTGTATTGTCCTAATGAAGAGGATATTTTACAAATTATGTATATATCGTGATCATGTAACAGAAATAAGTGTTTATACTTTAAGCAAAGTGGACTGAAAGTAAAGGACGCCCATATATGGATATAAAGAGCTGAGCAGCTGCTAGTAAGCGATTTCTGCACTGCACATCATATCAGACAAAGGGAATAAAAGGTATCCCAATGGATAAGAAAGAGGAGATAAAGGATCTCTCTTCACTTTTAATGAGTCTAGAAACAGTATAAATACAGCCACAGTACAGCCAGCACTTCAGATTGTTATTGCTGGCAGACCGCGGCTGTCTCAAGTAACATTTCTCCATCTCAGCCTGAGATGTAAAACATTGAGACTCTGATGCTGCGTGGGCAGCAGTTCTCTGAGATATCTTGAAGAATCAAGATCTGGTTATTTCTTACTTACATTCTTGTGAAACTGCTCTATTCCTAGAAGTTGATAGAGACCCTTAGAATTCCTATTCTTTGAATGGGAGCCTAAGTGCAGTGATCTTTCCATATAATGGAACACTGAGTCAATTGGATTTATGGATTCTTACAAAATAAACCTATTTGGCTTACCAATGCTAAAGAGCATCCTGAACACAGGGCTAATAGCTAGACCTCTGAGATAGTGTCAGAAGGTCTTCTACTTAACAGAGGGACTCAGAGCAAGAGACCAGAGATGTCCTTGAAGGGAAAGGTGTACTCTGTGAGATATGCACAATGCTGATGCATTGTACAGCGCATACACAGATTGGCACAGCCAAAGAGACTTTAAACAGGTTTAAGCTAACACATAGTATTTATATATTCAGCATTGCTGTCTAAACCTAGGAAGAATATGTATAGCATGTACATAGACAATGCCTGATCTTAATGATGATCAGTTAAGAATATTAATAGAAGTCTTAAAAGGATTTAAGAAAATACAGATACTCTGGGAAAACTTCATATGTTCTCATAGAGCTTAGATTCGTAGAGGACTACACAGCAAGGTTTAGTGTGTCTTCTGTACTGAAATATTATGATGATTAAAGTTAGGATGCTTCTAACCAAATCTTTCTCCAAAGAATTAACCATATTTGGACAGGATTTTTGTAACCTTATATTCTGAATGTAAGTGCATTGCACTAAGGATACTTTATGAGTATATTCTAAGATGGAGGCATAGAGAGTGTGAATGATTACTTGCTATATAAACATGCTTGTGATGTCTAGCCTTATATGATATTTTAAGGCTTTGCAACCAAACAGCATATATTATATTATGTAAATAAAAGTGTTTTTTATACGTCTACTCTTGTCCAGTATTATACATTTATTGGCGTATTCAAGAGATTTTCTAGGAACCATAACAAGTTTCTTGGAACCGTCTGTGGTGTCGCGCTGAATAAACACATCCCTTTTAAGGAAGGGATCCTTTCTAAGAGTGTAGGCACTTAACGGCCCAAACCGTGACAACACTGACCCTGACATTGACCCTGACCCTGACCCTGACCCTAACCCTAATGCTAACCATAACCATAACCATAACAATAACCCTAACCCAAACCAAACCCCTAACCCTAACCCTATACCTATCCCTAGCCCTAACCCTAACCCTAGCCCTAACCCTATCCCTATCCCTATCCCTATCCCTATCCCTATCCCTATCCCTATCCTTGTCCCTAACCCTAACCCAAACCTAACCCTAACCCTAACCCAACCCTTACCCTAACCCTAACACTAACTTTAACCCTAACCCTAACTTTAACCCTAACCCTGTCATGGTCTCTGACATAACTATGGTATTCTGTGAACATGTGCAGAATTAATTCCATATAGAGCTAGTACACATCATGCAAAATGGGCCACTGCAGAGGTTTGTGTAATGTATAATGAAAGTCTGTGTAATTCCGACAGACTCTCAAGGTCAGGTCTATCAAGAGCTACCTAATAAAGTCGCTCTAGTCCTTGTCCTTGAAGTGGCAAAGCAGAGCACCTTTCCTTATCTATCAATAAGATGTGACCAAAATCACCTTCTGACTCAGCTGCCAGATGTCAGAATCACAAAAGCAGGACACTTTTGCCCTCTCAAGGTCTCAAGAAATCCTACATTAATAGGTGAAACTGTACTTATTATAGCTTAAAGGCTTTAAAGGTCTCTCAAAAATATGAGTAATATGCTTTCTTGCTCTTCTGTAATCTCGCTAAAGGCTAAGCTACTGTACTGTAAACAAAGACACTTTGCAAATGACAATGTAAGCTATAATTTTGTTTTAAGTTATATAGTTACATGTTGTGCTACAGATCTCTAAGTAGTCTCATTTAATGCGTATTGTCCTAACGAAGAGGATGGTATACAAATTATGTATTTAATGTGATCATGTAACTCAGAAATAAGTGTTTATACTTTAAGCAAAGTGGACTGAAAGGAAAGGACGCCCATATATGAACATAAAGAGCTGAGCAGCAGCTAGTAAGCGATTTCTGCACTGCACATCATATCAGACAAATAAAAGGTATCCCAATGGATAAGAAAGAGGAGATAAAGGATCTCTCTTCACCTTTAATGAGTCTAGAAAAAGTATAAATACAGCCACAGTACAGCCAGCACTTCAGATTGTTATTGCTGGCAGACCGCGGCTGTCTCAAGTAACATTTCTCCATCTCAGAGGCCTGAGATGTAAAACATTGAGACTCTGATGCTTGCGTGGGCAGCAGTTCTCTAAGATATCTTGAAGAATCAAGATCTGGATATTTCTTACTTACAGTCTTCTTGTGAAACTGCTCTATTCCTAGAAGTTGATAGAGACCCTTAGAATTCCTATTCTTTGAATGGGAACCTAAGTGCAGTGATCTTTCCATATATTAGAACACTGAGAGTCCATTGGATTTATGGATCCTTACAAAATAAACCTATTTGGCTTACCAATGCTAAAGAGCATCCTGAACACAGGGCTAATAGCTAGACCTCTGAGAGTGTCAGAAGGTCTTCTACTTAACAGAGGGACTTCTGAACCTCCTCATAGCAAGAGACCAGAGATGTCCTTGAAGGGAAAGGTGTACTCTGTGAGATATGCACAATGCTGATGCATTGTACAGCGCATACACAGATTGGCACAGCCACTTTAAACAGGTTTAAGCTAACACATAGTATTTATATATTCAGCATTGCTGTCTAAACCTAGAAAGAATATGTATAGCATGTACATAGACAATGCCTGATCTTAATGATCCTTTAAAGGATTCAAGACTTAGAAAATACAGATACTCTGGGAAAAGTTCATATGTTCTCATAGAGCTTAGATTCGTAGAGGACTACAGATGACACAGCAAGGTATAGTGTGTCTTCTGTATTGAAATATTATGATGATTTAAGTTAGGATGCTTCTAACCAAATCTTTCTCCAAAGAATTAACCATATTTGGACAGGATTTTTGTAACCTTATATTCTGAATGTAAGTGCATTGCACTTACTTTATGAGTATATTCTAAGATGGAGGCATGGAGAGTGTGAATGATTACTTGCTATATAAACATGCTTGTGATGTCTAGCCTTATATGATATTTTAAGGCTTTGCAACCAAACAGCATATATTATACTATGTAAATAAATGTGTGTTTTATACGTCTACTCTTGTCCAGTATTATACATTTATTGGCGTATTCAAGAGAATTTCTAGGAGCCATATCAAGTTTCTTGGAACCGTCTGTGGTGTCGCGCTGAATAAACACATCCCTTTTAAGGAAGGGATCCTTTCTAAGAGTGTAGGCACTTAATGGCCCGAACCGTGACAACACTGACCCTGACCCTGACCCTGACCCTGACCCTGACCCTGACCCTGACCCTAACCCTAATGCTAACCATAACCATAACCATAACAATAACAATAACAATAACCCTAACCTAACCCCTAACCCTATCCCTAGCCCTAACCCTAACCCTAGCCCTACCCCTACCCCTATCCCTATCGCTATCCCTATCCCTATCCCTATCCCTAACCCTAACCCAAACCTAACCCTAACCCTAACCCAACCCTTACCCTAACCCTAACTTTAACCCTAACCCTAACTAACGCTAACCCTGTCATGGTCTCTGACATAACTATGGTATTCTGGGAACATGTGCACAATTAATTTCATATAGAGCTAGTACACATCATGCAAAATGGGCCACTGCAGAGGTTTGTGTAATGTATAATGAAAGTCTGTGTAATGCTGACAGACTCTCAAGGTCAGGTCTATCAAGAGCTCCCTAATAAAGTCGCTCTAGTCCTTGTCCTTGAAGGGGCAAAGCAGAGCACCTTTCCTTATCTATCAATAAGATGTGACCAAAACCACCTTCTGACTCAGCTGCCAGATGTCAGAATCACAAAAGCAGGACACTTTTGCCCTCTCAAGGTCTCAAGAAATCTTACATTAGTGAAACTGTACTTATTATAGCTTAAAGGCTTTAAAGGTCTCTCAAAAATATGAGTAATATGCTTTCTTGCTCTTCTGTAATCTCGCTAAAGGCTAAGCTACTGTACTGTAAACAAAGACACTGCAAGTGACAATGTAAGCTATAATTTTGTTTTAATAGTTACATGTTGTGCTACAGATCTCAAAGTAGTCTCATTTAATGCGTATTGTCCTAAGGAAGAGGATGGTATACAAATTATGTATTTAATGTGATCATGTAACTCAGAAATAAGTGTTTATACTTTAAGCAAAGTGGACTGAAAGGAAAGGACGCCCATATATGAACATAAAGAGCTGAGCAGCAGCTAGTAAGCGATTTCTGCACTGCACATCATATCAGACAAAGGGAATAAAAGGTATCCCAATGGATAAGAAAGAGGAGATAAAGGATCTCTCTTCACCTTTAATGAGTCTAGAAACAGTATAAATACAGCCACAGTACAGCCAGCACTTCAGATTGTTATTGCTGGCAGACCGAGGCTGTCTCAAGTAACGTTTCTCCATCTCAGAGGCCTGAGATGTAAAACATTGAGACTCTGATGCTTGCGTGGGCAGCAGTTCTCTAAGATATCTTGAAGAATCAAGATCTGGATATTTCTTACTTACAGTCTTCATGTGAAACTGCTCTATTCCTAGAAGTTGATAGAGACCCTTAGAATTCCTATTCTTTGAATGGGAACCTAAGTGCAGTGATCTTTCCATATATTAGAACACTGAGAGTCCATTGGATTTATGGATCCTTACAAAATAAACCTATTTGGCTTACCAATGCTAAAGAGCATCCTGAACACAGGGCTAATAGCTAGACCTCTGAGATAGTGTCAGAAGGTCTTCTACTTAACAGAGCAAGAGACCAGAGATGTCCTTGAAGGGAAAGGTGTACTCTGTGAGATATGCACAATGCTGAGGCATTGTACAGCGCATACACAGATTGGCACAGCCAAAGAGACTTTAAACAGGTTTAAGCTAACACATAGTATTTATATATTCAGCATTGCTGTCTAAACCTAGAAAGAATATGTATAGCATGTACATAGACAATGCCTGACCTTAATGATGATCAGTTAATAGAAGTCTTTAAAGGGTTCAAGACTTAGAAAATACAGATACTCTGGGAAAACTTCATATGTTCTCATAGAGCTTAGATTCGTAGAGGACTACAGATGACACAGCAAGGTATAGTGTGTCTTCTGTACTGAAATATTATGATGATTTAAGTTAGGATGCTTCTAACCAAATTTTTCTCCAAAGAATTAACCATATTTGGACAGGATTTTTGTAACCTTATATTCTGAATGTAAGTGCATTGCACTAAGGATACTTTATGAGTATATTCTAAGATGGAGGCATAGAGAGTGTGAATGATTACTTGCTATATAAACATGCTTGTGATGTCTAGCCTTATATGATATTTTAAGGCTTTGCAACCAAACAGCATATAGTATATTATGTAAATAAATGTGTTTTTTATACGTCTTGTCCAGTATTATACATTTATTGGCGTATTCAAGAGATTTTCTAGGAACCATAACAAGTTTCTTGGAACCGTCTGTGGTGTCGCGCTGAATAAACACATCCCTTTGAAGGAAGGGAACTTTCTAAGAGTGTAGGCACTTAACGGCCTGAACCGTGACAACACTGACCCTGATCCTGACCCTGACCCTAACCCTAATGCTAACCATAACCATAACCATAACCATAACAATAACCCTAACCCAAACCTAACCCCTAACCCTATCCCTATCCCTAACCCTAACCCTATCCCTATCCCTATCCCTATCCCTATCCCTATCCCTATCCCTATCCCTAACCCAAACCTAACCCTAACCCTAACCCAACCCTTACCCTAATCCTAACCCTAACTTTAAAGTTAGGGTTAGGGTAAGGGTTGGGTTAGGGTTAGGGTTAGGTTTGGGTTAGGGTTAGGGATAGGGATAGGGATAGGGATAGGGATAGGGTTAGGGCTAGGGTTAGGGTTAGGGTTAGGGCTAGGGATAGGGTTAGGGTTAGGGGTTTGGTCTTGGTTAGGGTTATTGTTATGGTTATGGTTATGGTTATGGTTAGCATTAGGGTTAGGGTCAGGGTCAGGGTCAATGTCAGGGTCAGAGTCAGTGTTGTCACGGTTTGGGCCGTTAAGTGCCTACACTCTTAGAAAGGATCCCTTCCTTAAAAGGGATTTGTTTATTCAGCGCGACACCACAGACGGTTCCAAGAAACTTGTTATGGTTCCTAGAAAATCTCTTGAATACGCCAATAAATGTATAATACTGGACAAGAGTAGACGTATAAAAAACACTTTTATTTACATAATATAATATATGCTGTTTGGTTGCAAAGCCTTAAAATATCATATAAGGCTAGACATCACAAGCATGTTTATATAGCAAGTAATCATTCACACTCTCTATGCCTCCATCTTAGAATATACTCATAAAGTATCCTTAGTGCAATGCACTTACATTCAGAATATAAGGTTACAAAAATCCTGTCCAAATATGGTTAATTCTTTGGAGAAAGATTTGGTTAGAAGCATCCTAACTTAAATCATCATAATATTTCAGTACAGAAGACACACTATACCTTGCTGTGTCATCTGTAGTCCTCTACGAATCTAAGCTCTATGAGAACATATGAAGTTTTCCCAGAGTATCTGTATTTTCTAAGTCTTGAACCCTTTAAAGACTTCTATTAACTGATCATCATTAAGATCAGGCATTGTCTATGTACATGCTATACATATTCTTCCTAGGTTTAGACAGCAATGCTGAATATATAAATACTATGTGAGCTTAAACCTGTTTAAAGTCTCTTTGGCTGTGCCAATCTGTGTATGCGCTGTACAATGCATCAGCATTGTGCATATCTCACAGAGTACACCTTTCCCTTCAAGGACATCTCTGGTCTCTTGCTCTGAGGAGGTTCAGAAGTCCCTCTGTTAAGTAGAAGACCTTCTGACACTATCTCAGAGGTCTAGCTATTAGCCCTGTGTTCAGGATGCTCTTTAGCATTGGTAAGCCAAATAGGTTTATTTTGTAAGGATCCAATGGACTCAGTGTTCCAATATCTGGAAAGATCACTGCACTTAGGTTCCCATTCAAAGAATAGGAATTCTAAGGGTCTCTATCAACTTCTAGGTGACATTGACCCTGACCCTGACCCTAACCCTAATGCTAACCATAACCATAACAATAACCCTAACCCAAACCAAACCCCTAACCCTAACCCTAACCCTAGCCCTAACCCTATCCCTATCCCTATCCCTATCCCTATCCCTATCCCTATCCCTATCCCTAACCCTAACCCAAACCTAACCCTAACCCTAACCCTAACCCAACCCTTACCCTAACCCTAACCCTAACTTTAACCCTAACCCTAACTTTAACCCTAACCCTGTCATGGTCTCTGACATAAGTATGGTATTCTGTGAACATGTGCAGAATTAATTCCATATAGAGCTAGTACACATCATGCAAAATGGGCCACTGCAGAGGTTTGTGTAATGTATAATGAAAGTGTGTAATGCTGACAGACTCTCAAGGTCAGGTCTATCAAGAGCTACCTAATAAAGTCGCTCTAGTCCTTGTCCTTGAAGGGGCAAAGCAGAGCACCTTTCCTTATCTATCAATAAGATGTGACCAAAATCACCTTCTGACTCAGCTGCCAGATGTCAGAATCACAAAAGCAGGACACTTTTGCCCTCTCAAGGTCTCAAGAAATCTTACATTAATAGGTGAAACTGTACTTATTATAGCTTAAAGGCTTTAAAGGTCTCTCAAAAATATGAGTAATATGCTTTCTTGCTCTTCTGTAATCTCGCTAAAGGCTAAGCTACTGTACTGTAAACAAAGACACTTTGCAAGTGACAATGTAAGCTATAATTTTGTTTTAAGAGTTATATAGTTACATGTTGTGCTACAGATCTCTAAGTAGTCTCATTTAATGCGTATTGTCCTAAGGAAGAGGATGGTATACAATTTATGTATTTAATGTGTTCATGTAACTCAGAAATAAGTGTTTATACTTTAAGCAAAGTGGACTGAAAGGAAAGGACGCCCATATATGAACATAAAGAGCTGAGCAGCAGCTAGTAAGCGATTTCTGCACTGCACATCATATCAGACAAAGGGAATAAAAGGTATCCCAATGGATAAGAAAGAGGAGATAAAGGATCACCTTTAATGAGTCTAGAAACAGTATAAATACAGCCACAGTGCAGCCAGCACTTCAGATTGTTATTGCTGGCAGACCGCGGCTGTCTCAAGTAACATTTCTCCATCTCAGAGACCTGAGATGTAAAACATTGAGACTCTGATGCTTGCGTGGGCAGCAGTTCTCTAAGATATCTTGAAGAATCAAGATCTGGATATTTCTTACAGTCTTCTTGTGAAACTGCTCTATTGCTAGAAGTTGATAGAGACCCTTAGAATTCCTATTCTTTGAATGGGAACCTAAGTGCAGTGATCTTTCCATATATTAGAACACTGAGAGTCCATTGGATTTATGGATCCTTACAAAGTAAACCTATTTGGCTTACCAATGCTAAAGAGCATCCTGAACACAGGGCTAATAGCTAGACCTCTGAGATAGTGTCAGAAGGTCTTCTACTTAACAGAGGGACTTCTGAACCTCCTCAGAGCAAGAGACCAGAGATGTCCTTGAAGGGAAAGGTGTACTCTGTGAGATATGCACAATGCTGATGCATTGTACAGCGCATACACAGATTGGCACAGCCAAAGAGACTTTAAACAGGTTTAAGCTAACACATAGTATTTATATATTCAGCATTGCTGTCTAAACCTAGGAAGAATATGTATAGCATGTACATAGACAATGCCTGATCTTAATGATGATCAGTTAATAGAAGTCTTTAAAGGGTTCAAGACTTAGAAAATACAGATACTCTGGGAAAACTTCATATGTTCTCATAGAGCTTAGATTCGTAGAGGACTACAGATGACACAGCAAGGTATAGTGTGTCTTCTGTACTGAAATATTATGATGATTTAAGTTAGGATGCTTCTAACCAAATCTTTCTCCAAAGAATTAACCATATTTGGACAGGATTTTTGTAACCTTATATTCTGAATGTAAGTGCATTGCACTAAGGATACTTTATGAGTATATTCTAAGATGGAGGCATAGAGAGTGTGAATGATTACTTGCTATATAAACATGCTTGTGATGTCTAGCCTTATATGATATTTTAAGGCTTTGCAACCAAACAGCATATATTATATTATGTAAATAAAAGTGTTTTTTATACGTCCACTCTTGTCCAGTATTATACATTTATTGGCGTATTCAAGAGATTTTCTAGGAACCATAACAAGTTTCTTGGAACCGTCTGTGGTGTCGCGCTGAATAAACACATCCCTTTTAAGGAAGGGATCCTTTCTAAGAGTGTAGGCACTTAACGGCCCGAACCGTGACAACACTGACCCTGACATTGACCCTGACCCTGACCCTAACCCTAATGCTAACCATAACCATAACCATAACAATAACCCTAACCCAAACCAAACCCCTAACCTAACCCTATCCCTAGCCCTAACCCTAAACGCTAACCCTATCCCTAACCCTATCCCTATCCCTATCCCTATCCCTATCCCTATCCCTATCCCTATCCCTATCCCTATCCCTAACCCAAACCTAACCCTAACCCTAACCCAACCCTTACCCTAACCCTAACCCTAACTTTAACCCTAACCCTGTCATGGTCTCTGACATCTATGGTATTCTGTGAACATGTGCAGAATTAATTCCATATAGAGCTAGTACACATCATGCAAAATGGGCCACTGCAGAGGTTTGTGTAATGTATAATGAAAGTCTGTGTAATGCTGACAGACTCAAGGTCAGGTCTATCAAGAGCTACCTAATAAAGTCGCTCTAGTCCTTGCCTTGAAGGGGCAAAGCAGAGCACCTTTCCTTATCTATCAATAAGATGTGACCAAAATCACCTTCTGACTCAGCTGCCAGATGTCAGAATCACAAAAGCAGGACACTTTTGCCCTCTCAAGGTCTCAAGAAATCTTACATTAATAGGTGAAACTGTACTTATTATAGCTTAAAGGCTTTAAAGGTCTCTCAAAAATATGAGTAATATGCTTTCTTGCTCTTCTGTAATCTCGCTAAAGGCTAAGCTACTGTACTGTAAACAAAGACACTTTGCAAGTGACAATGTAAGCTATAATTTTGTTTTAATAGTTACATGTTGTGCTACAGATCTCAAAGTAGTCTCATTTAATGCGTATTGTCCTAAGGAAGAGGATGGTATACAAATTATGTATTTAATGTGATCATGTAACTCAGAAATAAGTGTTTATACTTTAAGCAAAGTGGACTGAAAGGAAAGGACGCCCATATATGAACATAAAGAGCTGAGCAGCAGCTAGTAAGCGATTTCTGCACTGCACATCATATCAGACAAAGGGAATAAAAGGTATCCCAATGGATAAGAAAGAGGAGATAAAGGATCACCTTTAATGAGTCTAGAAACAGTATAAATACAGCCACAGTGCAGCCAGCACTTCAGATTGTTATTGCTGGCAGACCGCGGCTGTCTCAAGTAACATTTCTCCATCTCAGAGACCTGAGATGTAAAACATTGAGACTCTGATGCTTGCGTGGGCAGCAGTTCTCTTAGATATCTTGAAGAATCAAGATCTGGATATTTCTTACTTACAGTCTTCTTGTGAAACTGCTCTATTCCTAGAAGTTGATAGAGACCCTTAGAATTCCTATTCTTTGAATGGGAACCTAAGTGCAGTGATCTTTCCATATATTAGAACACTGAGAGTCCATTGGATTTATGGATCATTACAAAATAAACCTATTTGGCTTACCAATGCTAAAGAGCATCCTGAACACAGGGCTAATAGCTAGACCTCTGAGATAGTGTCAGAAGGTCTTCTACTTAACAGAGGGACTTCTGAACCTCCTCATAGCAAGAGACCAGAGATGTCCTTGAAGGGAAAGGTGTACTCTGTGAGATATGCACAATGCTGATGCATTGTACAGCGCATACACAGATTGGCACAGCCAAAGAGACTTTAAACAGGTTTAAGCTAACCCATAGTATTTATATATTCAGCATTGCTGTCTAAACCTAGAAAGAATATGTATAGCATGTACATAGACAATGCCTGTTCTTAATGATGATCAGTTAATAGAAGTCTTTAAAGGGTTCAACACTTAGAAAATACAGATACTCTGGGAAAACTTCATATGTTCTCATAGAGCTTAGATTCGTAGAGGACTACAGATGACACAGCAAGGTATAGTGTGTCTTCTGTACTGAAATATTATGATGATTTAAGTTAGGATGCTTCTAACCAAATCTTTCTCCAAAGAATTAACCATATTTGGACAGGATTTTTGTAACCTTATATTCTGAATGTAAGTGCATTGCATTTACTTTATGAGTATATTCTAAGATGGAGGCATAGAGAGTGTGAATGATTACTTGCTATATAAACATGCTTGTGATGTCTAGACATATGATATTTTAAGGCTTTGCAACCAAACAGCATATATTATATTATGTAAATAAATGTGTTTTTTATACGTCTACTCTTGTCCAGTATTATACATTTATTGGCGTATTCAAGAGATTTTCTAGGAACCATAACAAGTTTCTTGGAACCGTCTGTGGTGTCGCGCTGAATAAACACATCCCTTTTAAGGAAGGGATCCTTTCTAAGAGTGTAGGCACTTAACGGCCCGAACCGTGACAACACTGACTCTGACCCTGACCCTGACCCTGACCCTGACCCTGACCCTAACCCTAATGCTAACCATAATCATAACCATAACAATAACCCTAACCCAAACCTAACCCCTAACCCTAACCCTATCCCTATCCCTAGCCCTAACCCTAACCCTAACCCTAGCCCTAACTCTATCCCTATCCCTATCCCTAACCCTAACCCAAACCTAACCCTAACCCTAACCCAACCCAACCCTTACCCTAACCCTAACCCTAAATTTAACCCTAACCCTAACTTTAACCCTAACCCTGTCATGGTCTCTGACATAACTATGGTATTCTGTGAACATGTGCAGAATTAATTCCATATAGAGCTAGTACACATCATGCAAAATGGGCCACTGCAGAGGTTTGTGTAATGTATAATGAAAGTCTGTGTAATTCTGACAGACTCTCAAGGTCAGGTCTATCAAGAGCTCCCTAATAAAGTCGCTCTAGTCCTTGTCCTTGAAGGGGCAAAGCAGAGCACCTTTCCTTATCTATCAATAAGATGTGACCAAAATCACCTTCTGACTCAGCTGCCAGATGTCAGAATCACAAAAGCAGGACACTTTTGCCCTCTCAAGGTCTCAAGAAATCTTACATTAATAGGTGAAACTGTACTTATTATAGCTTAAAGGCTTTAAAGGTCTCTCAAAAATATGAGTAATATGCTTTCTTGCTCTTCTGTAATCTCGCTAAAGGCTAAGCTACTGTACTGTAAACAAAGACACTGCAAGTGACAATGTAAGCTATAATTTTGTTTTAAGAGTGATATAGTTACATGTTGTGCTACAGATCTCAAAGTAGTCTCATTTAATGCGTATTGTCCTAAGGAAGAGGATGGTATACAAATTATGTATTTAATGTGATCATGTAACTCAGAAATAAGTGTTTATACTTTAAGCAAAGTGGACTGAAAGGAAAGGACGCCCATATATGAACATAAAGAGCTGAGCAGCAGCTAGTAAGCGATTTCTGCACTGCACATCATATCAGACAAAGGGAATAAAAGGTATCCCAATGGATAAGAAAGAGGAGATAAAGGATCACCTTTAATGAGTCTAGAAACAGTATAAATACAGCCACAGTACAGCCAGCACTTCAGATTGTTATTGCTGGCAGACCGAGGCTGTCTCAAGTAACGTTTCTCCATCTCAGAGGCCTGAGATGTAAATCATTCAGACTCTGATGCTTGCGTGGGCAGCAGTTCTCTAAGATATCTTGAAGAATCAAGATCTGGATATTTCTTACTTACAGTCTTCATGTGAAACTGCTCTATTCCTAGAAGTTGATAGAGACCCTTAGAATTCCTATTCTTTGAGTGGGAACCTAAGTGCAGTGATCTTTCCATATATTAGAACACTGAGAGTCCATTGGATTTATGGATCCTTACAAAATAAACCTATTTGGCTTACCAATGCTAAAGAGCATCCTGAACACAGGGCTAATAGCTAGACCTCTGAGATAGTGTCAGAAGGTCTTCTACTTAACAGAGGTACTTCTGAACCTCCTCAGAGCAAGAGACCAGAGATGTCCTTGAAGGGAAAGGTGTACTCTGTGAGATATGCACAATGCTGATGCATTGTACAGCGCATACACAGATTGGCACAGCCAAAGAGACTTTAAACAGGTTTAAGCTAACACATAGTATTTATATATTCAGCATTGCTGTCTAAACCTAGAAAGAATATGTATAGCATGTACATAGACAATGCCTGATCTTAATGATGATCAGTTAATAGACGTCTTTAAAGGATTCAAGACTTTAGAAAATACAGACTCTGGGAAAACTTCATATGTTCTCATAGAGCTTAGATTCGTAGAGGACTACAGATGACACAGCAAGGTATAGTGTGTCTTCTGTACTGAAATATTATGATGATTTAAGTTAGGATGCTTCTAACCAAATCTTTCTCCAAAGAATTAACCATATTTGGACAGGATTTTTGTAACCTTATATTCTGAATGTAAGTGCATTGCATTTACTTTATGAGTATATTCTAAGATGGAGGCATAGAGAGTGTGAATGATTACTTGCTATATAAACATGCTTGTGATGTCTAGCCTTATATGATATTTTAAGGCTTTGCAACCAAACAGCATATTTATTATGTAAATAAATGTGTTTTTTATACGTCTACTCTTGTCCAGTATTATACATTTATTGGCGTATTCAAGAGATTTTCTAGGAACCATAACAAGTTTCTTGGAACCGTCTGTGGTGTCGCGCTGAATAAACACATCCCTTTTAAGGAAGGGATCCTTTCTAAGAGTGTAGGCACTTAACGGCCCGAACCAACACTGACTCTGACCCTGACACTGACCCTGACCCTGACCCTAACCCTAATGCTAACCATAATCATAACCATAACAATAACCCTAACCCAAACCTAACCCTAACCCTATCCCTATCCCTAGCCCTAACCCTAACCCTAACCCTAGCCCTAACTCTATCCCTATCCCTATCCCTAACCCTAACCCAAAACTAACCCTAACCCTAACCCAACCCAACCCAACCCTTACCCTAACCCTAACCCTAAATTTAACCCTAACCCTAACTTTAACCCTAACCCTGTCATGGTCTCTGACATAACTATGGTATTCTTTGAACATGTGCGGAATTAATTCCATATAGAGCTAGTACACATCATGCAAAATGGGCCACTGCAGAGGTTTGTGTAATGTATAATGAAAGTCTGTGTAATGCTGACAGACTCTCAAGGTCAGGTCTATCAAGAGCTACCTAATAAAGTCGCTCTAGTCCTTGTCCTTGAAGGGGCAAAGCAGAGCACCTTTCCTTATCTATCAATAAGATGTGACCAAAATCACCTTCTGACTCAGCTGCCAGATGTCAGAATCACAAAAGCAGGACACTTTTGCCCTCTCAAGGTCTCAAGAAATCTTACATTAATAGGTGAAACTGTACTTTTGTGGTCTCTCAAAAATATGAGTAATATGCTTTCTTGCTCTTCTGTAATCTCGCTAAAGGCTAAGCTACTGTACTGTAAACAAAGACACTGCAAGTGACAATGTAAGCTATAATTTTGTTTTAAGAGTGATATAGTTACATGTTGTGCTACAGATCTCAAAGTAGTCTCATTTAATGCGTATTGTCCTAAGGAAGAGGATGGTATACCAATTATGTATTTAATGTGATCATGTAACTCAGAAATAAGTGTTTATACTTTAAGCAAAGTGGACTGAAAGGACGCCCATATATGAACATAAAGAGCTGAGCAGCAGCTAGTAAGCGATTTCTGCACTGCACATCATATCAGACAAAGGGAATAAAAGGTATCCCAATGGATAAGAAAGAGGAGATAAAGGATCTCTCTTCACCTTTAATGAGTCTAGAAACAGTATAAATACAGCCACAGTACAGCCAGCACTTCAGATTGTTATTGCTGGCAGACCGCGGCTGTCTCAAGTAACGTTTCTCCATCTCAGAGGCCTGAGATGTAAAACATTGAGACTCTGATGCTTGCGTGGGCAGCAGTTCTCTAAGATATCTTGAAGAATCAAGATCTGCATATTTCTTACTTACAGTCTTCATGTGAAACTGCTCTATTCCTAGAAGTTGATAGAGACCCTTAGAATTCCTATTCTTTGAATGGGAACCTAAGTGCAGTGATCTTTCCATATATTAGAACACTGAGAGTCCATTGGATTTATGGATCCTTACAAAATAAACCTATTTGGCTTACCAATGCTAAAGAGCATCCTGAACACAGGGCTAATAGCTAGACCTTTGAGATAGTGTCAGAAGGTCTTCTACTTAACAGAGGTACTTCTGAACCTCCTCAGAGCAAGAGACCAGAGATGTCCTTGAAGGGAAAGGTGTACTCTGTGAGATATGCACAATGCTGATGCATTGTACAGCGCATACACAGATTGGCACAGCCAAAGAGACTTTAAACAGGTTTAAGCTAACACATAGTATTTATATATTCAGCATTGCTGTCTAAACCTAGAAAGAATATGTATAGCATGTACATAGACAATGCCTGATCTTAATGATGATCAGTTAATAGACGTCTTTAAAGGATTCAAGACTTAGAAAATACAGACTCTGGGAAAACTTCATATGTTCTCATAGAGCTTAGATTCGTAGAGGACTACAGATGACACAGCAAGGTATAGTGTGTCTTCTGTACTGAAATATTATGATGATTTAAGTTAGGATGCTTCTAACCAAATCTTTCTCCAAAGAATTAACCATATTTGGACAGGATTTTTGTAACCTTATATTCTGAATGTAAGTGCATTGCACTTACTTTATGAGTATATTCTAAGATGGAGGCATAGAGAGTGTGAATGATTACTTGCTATATAAACATGCTTGTGATGTCTAGCCTTATATGATATTTTAAGGCTTTGCAACCAAACAGCATATTTATTATGTAAATAAATGTGTTTTTTATACGTCTACTCTTGTCCAGTATTATACATTTATTGGCGTATTCAAGAGATTTTCTAGGAACCATAACAAGTTTCTTGGAACCGTCTGTGGTGTCGCGCTGAATAAACACATCCCTTTTAAGGAAGGGATCCTTTCTAAGAGTGTAGGCACTTAACGACCCGAACCGTGACAACACTGACTCTGACCCTGACACTGACCCTGACCCTGACCCTGAACCTAACCCTAACCCTAATGCTAACCATAACCCTAACTCTAACCCAAACCTAACCCTAACCCTAACCCAACCCTTACCCTAACCCTAACCCTAAATTTAACCCTAACCCTAACCCTGTCATGGTCTCTGACATAACTATGGTATTCTGTGAACATGTGCAGAATTAATTCCATATAGAGCTAGTACACATCATGCAAAATGGGCCACTGCAGAGGTTTGTGTAATGTATAATGAAATTCTGTGTAATGCTGACAGACTCTCAAGGTCAGGTCTATCAAGAGCTCCCTAATAGTCGCTCTAGTCCTTGTCCTTGAAGGGGCAAAACAGAGCACCTTTCCTTATCTATCAATAAGACGTGACCAAAATCACCTTCTGACTCAGCTGCCAGATGTCAGAATCACAAAAGCAGGACACTTTTGCCCTCTCAAGGTCTCAAGAAATCTTACATTAATAGGTGAAACTGTACTTATTATAGCTTAAAGGCTTTAAAGGTCTCTCAAAAATATGAGTAATATGCTTTCTTGCTCTTCTGTAATCTCGCTAAAGGCTAAGCTACTGTACTGTAAACAAAGACACTTTGCAAGTGACAATGTAAGCTATAATTTTAAGAGTTATATAGTTACATGTTGTGCTACAGATCTCTAAGTAGTCTCATTTAATGCGTATTGTCCTAAGGAAGAGGATGGTATACAAATTATGTATTAAATGTGATCATGTAACTCAGAAATAAGTGTTTATACTTTAAGCAAAGTGGACTGAAAGGACGCCCATATATGAACATAAAGAGCTGAGCAGCAGCTAGTAAGCGATATCTGCACTGCACATCATATCAGACAAAGGGAATAAAAGGTATCCCAATGGATAAGAAAGAGGAGATAAAGGATCTCTCTTCCCCTTTAATGTCTTGAAACAGTATAAATACAGCCACAGTACAGCCAGCACTTCAGATTGTTATTGCTGGCAGACCGCGGCTGTCTCAAGTAACATTTCTCCATCTCAGAGGCCTGAGATGTAAAACATTGAGACTCTGATGCTTGCGTGGGCAGCAGTTCTCTAAGATATCTTGAAGAATCAAGATCTGGATATTTCTTACTTACAGTCTTCTTGTGAAACTGCTCTATTCCTAGAAGTTGATAGAGACCCTTAGAATTCCTATTCTTTGAATGGGAACCTAAGTGCAGTGATCTTTCCATATATTAGAACACTGAGAGTCCATTGGATTTATGGATCCTTACAAAATAAACCTATTTGGCTTACCAATGCTAAAGAGCATCCTGAACACAGGGCTAATAGCTAGACCTCTGAGAGTGTCAGAAGGTCTTCTACTTAACAGAGGGACTTCTGAACCTCCTCATAGCAAGAGACCAGAGATGTCCTTGAAGGGAAAGGTGTACTCTGTGAGATATGCACAATGCTGATGCATTGTACAGCGCATACACAGATTGGCACAGCCACTTTAAACAGGTTTAAGCTAACACATAGTATTTATATATTCAGCATTGCTGTCTAAACCTAGAAAGAATATGTATAGCATGTACATAGACAATGCCTGATCTTAATGATCCTTTAAAGGATTCAAGACTTAGAAAATACAGATACTCTGGGAAAAGTTCATATGTTCTCATAGAGCTTAGATTCGTAGAGGACTACAGATGACACAGCAAGGTATAGTGTGTCTTCTGTATTGAAATATTATGATGATTTAAGTTAGGATGCTTCTAACCAAATCTTTCTCCAAAGAATTAACCATATTTGGACAGGATTTTTGTAACCTTATATTCTGAATGTAAGTGCATTGCACTTACTTTATGAGTATATTCTAAGATGGAGGCATAGAGAGTGTGAATGATTACTTGCTATATAAACATGCTTGTGATGTCTAGCCTTATATGATATTTTAAGGCTTTGCAACCAAACAGCATATATTATACTATGTAAATAAATGTGTGTTTTATACGTCTACTCTTGTCCAGTATTATACATTTATTGGCGTATTCAAGAGAATTTCTAGGAGCCATATCAAGTTTCTTGGAACCGTCTGTGGTGTCGCGCTGAATAAACACATCCCTTTTAAGGAAGGGATCCTTTCTAAGAGTGTAGGCACTTAATGGCCCGAACCGTGACAACACTGACCCTGACCCTGACCCTGACCCTGACCCTGACCCTGACCCTAACCCTAATGCTAACCATAACCATAACCATAACAATAACAATAACAATAACCCTAACCTAACCCCTAACCCTATCCCTAGCCCTAACCCTAACCCTAGCCCTACCCCTACCCCTATCCCTATCGCTATCCCTATCCCTATCCCTATCCCTATCCCTAACCCTAACCCAAACCTAACCCTAACCCTAACCCAACCCTTACCCTAACCCTAACTTTAACCCTAACCCTAACTAACGCTAACCCTGTCATGGTCTCTGACATAACTATGGTATTCTGGGAACATGTGCACAATTAATTTCATATAGAGCTAGTACACATCATGCAAAATGGGCCACTGCAGAGGTTTGTGTAATGTATAATGAAAGTCTGTGTAATGCTGACAGACTCTCAAGGTCAGGTCTATCAAGAGCTCCCTAATAAAGTCGCTCTAGTCCTTGTCCTTGAAGGGGCAAAGCAGAGCACCTTTCCTTATCTATCAATAAGATGTGACCAAAACCACCTTCTGACTCAGCTGCCAGATGTCAGAATCACAAAAGCAGGACACTTTTGCCCTCTCAAGGTCTCAAGAAATCTTACATTAATAGGTGAAACTGTACTTATTATAGCTTAAAGGCTTTAAAGGTCTCTCAAAAATATGAGTAATATGCTTTCTTGCTCTTCTGTAATCTCGCTAAAGGCTAAGCTACTGTACTGTAAACAAAGACACTGCAAGTGACAATGTAAGCTATAATTTTGTTTTAATAGTTACATGTTGTGCTACAGATCTCAAAGTAGTCTCATTTAATGCGTATTGTCCTAAGGAAGAGGATGGTATACAAATTATGTATTTAATGTGATCATGTAACTCAGAAATAAGTGTTTATACTTTAAGCAAAGTGGACTGAAAGGAAAGGACGCCCATATATGAACATAAAGAGCTGAGCAGCAGCTAGTAAGCGATTTCTGCACTGCACATCATATCAGACAAAGGGAATAAAAGGTATCCCAATGGATAAGAAAGAGGAGATAAAGGATCTCTCTTCACCTTTAATGAGTCTAGAAACAGTATAAATACAGCCACAGTACAGCCAGCACTTCAGATTGTTATTGCTGGCAGACCGCGGCTGTCTCAAGTAACGTTTCTCCATCTCAGAGGCCTGAGATGTAAAACATTGAGACTCTGATGCTTGCGTGGGCAGCAGTTCTCTAAGATATCTTGAAGAATCAAGATCTGGATATTTCTTACTTACAGTCTTCATGTGAAACTGCTCTATTCCTAGAAGTTGATAGAGACCCTTAGAATTCCTATTCTTTGAATGGGAACCTAAGTGCAGTGATCTTTCCATATATTAGAACACTGAGAGTCCATTGGATTTATGGATCCTTACAAAATAAACCTATTTGGCTTACCAATGCTAAAGAGCATCCTGAACACAGGGCTAATAGCTAGACCTCTGAGATAGTGTCAGAAGGTCTTCTACTTAACAGAGGTACTTCTGAACCTCCTCAGAGCAAGAGACCAGAGATGTCCTTGAAGGGAAAGGTCTACTCTGTGAGATATGCACAATGTTGATGCATTGTACAGCGCATACACAGATTGGCACAGCCAAAGAGACTTTAAACAAGTTTAAGCTAACACATAGTATTTATATATTCAGCATTGCTGTCTAAACCTAGGAAGAATATGTATAGCATGTACATAGACAATGCCTGATCTTAATGATGATCAGTTAATAGAAGTCTTTAAAGGGTTCAAGACTTAGAAAATACAGATACTCTGGGAAAACTTCATATGTTCTCATAGAGCTTAGATTCGTAGAGGACTACAGATGACACAGCAAGGTATAGTGTGTCTTCTGTACTGAAATATTATGATGATTTAAGTTAGGATGCTTCTAACCAAATCTTTCTCCAAAGAATTAACCATATTTGGACAGGATTTTTTAACCTTATATTCTGAATGTAAGTGCATTGCATTTACTTTATGAGTATATTCTAAGATGGAGGCATAGAGAGTGTGAATGATTACTTGCTATATAAACATGCTTGTGATGTCTAGCCTTATATGATATTTTAAGGCTTTGCAACCAAACAGCATATTTATTATGTAAATAAATGTGTTTTTTATACGTCTACTCTTGTCCAGTATTATACATTTATTGGCGTATTCAAGAGATTTTCTAGGAACCATAACAAGTTTCTTGGAACCGTCTGTGGTGTCGCGCTGAATAAACACATCCCTTTTAAGGAAGGGATCCTTTCTAAGAGTGTAGGCACTTAACGGCCCGAACCGTGACAACACTGACTCTGACCCTGACACTGACCCTGACCCTGACCCTAACCCTAATGCTAACCATAATCATAACCATAACAATAACCCTAACCCAAACCTAACCCTAACCCTATCCCTATCCCTAGCCCTAACCCTAACCCTAACCCTAGCCCTAACTCTATCCCTATCCCTATCCCTAACCCTAACCCAAAACTAACCCTAACCCTAACCCAACCCAACCCAACCCTTACCCTAACCCTAACCCTAAATTTAACCCTAACCCTAACTTTAACCCTAACCCTGTCATGGTCTCTGACATAACTATGGTATTCTGTGAACATGTGCAGAATTAATTCCATATAGAGCTAGTACACATCATGCAAAATGGGCCACTGCAGAGGTTTGTGTAATGTATAATGAAAGTCTGTGTAATGCTGACAGACTCTCAAGGTCAGGTCTATCAAGAGCTACCTAATAAAGTCGCTCTAGTCCTTGTCCTTGAAGGGGCAAAGCAGAGCACCTTTCCTTATCTATCAATAAGATGTGACCAAAATCACCTTCTGACTCAGCTGCCAGATGTCAGAATCACAAAAGCAGGACACTTTTGCCCTCTCAAGGTCTCAAGAAATCTTACATTAATAGGTGAAACTGTACTTATTATAGCTTAAAGGCTTTAAAGGTCTCTCAAAAATATGAGTAATATGCTTTCTTGCTCTTCTGTAATCTCGCTAAAGGCTAAGCTACTGTACTGTAAACAAAGACACTGCAAGTGACAATGTAAGCTATAATTTTGTTTTAAGAGTGATATAGTTACATGTTGTGCTACAGATCTCAAAGTAGTCTCATTTAATGCGTATTGTCCTAAGGAAGAGGATGGTATACCAATTATGTATTTAATGTGATCATGTAACTCAGAAATAAGTGTTTATACTTTAAGCAAAGTGGACTGAAAGGACGCCCATATATGAACATAAAGAGCTGAGCAGCAGCTAGTAAGCGATTTCTGCACTGCACATCATATCAGACAAAGGGAATAAAAGGTATCCCAATGGATAAGAAAGAGGAGATAAAGGATCTCTCTTCACCTTTAATGAGTCTAGAAACAGTATAAATACAGCCACAGTACAGCCAGCACTTCAGATTGTTATTGCTGGCAGACCGCGGCTGTCTCAAGTAACGTTTCTCCATCTCAGAGGCCTGAGATGTAAAACATTGAGACTCTGATGCTTGCGTGGGCAGCAGTTCTCTAAGATATCTTGAAGAATCAAGATCTGCATATTTCTTACTTACAGTCTTCATGTGAAACTGCTCTATTCCTAGAAGATGATAGAGACCCTTAGAATTCCTATTCTTTGAATGGGAACCTAAGTGCAGTGATCTTTCCATATATTAGAACACTGAGAGTCCATTGGATTTATGGATCCTTACAAAATAAACCTATTTGGCTTACCAATGCTAAAGAGCATCCTGAACACAGGGCTAATAGCTAGACCTCTGAGATAGTGTCAGAAGGTCTTCTACTTAACAGAGGTACTTCTGAACCTCCTCAGAGCAAGAGACCAGAGATGTCCTTGAAGGGAAAGGTGTACTCTGTGAGATATGCACAATGCTGATGCATTGTACAGCGCATACACAGATTGGCACAGCCAAAGAGACTTTAAACAGGTTTAAGCTAACACATAGTATTTATATATTCAGCATTGCTGTCTAAACCTAGAAAGAATATGTATAGCATGTACATAGACAATGCCTGATCTTAATGATGATCAGTTAATAGACGTCTTTAAAGGATTCAAGACTTTAGAAAATACAGACTCTGGGAAAACTTCATATGTTCTCATAGAGCTTAGATTCGTAGAGGACTACAGATGACACAGCAAGGTATAGTGTGTCTTCTGTACTGAAATATTATGATGATTTAAGTTAGGATGCTTCTAACCAAATCTTTCTCCAAAGAATTAACCATATTTGGACAGGATTTTTGTAACCTTATATTCTGAATGTAAGTGCATTGCACTTACTTTATGAGTATATTCTAAGATGGAGGCATAGAGAGTGTGAATGATTACTTGCTATATAAACATGCTTGTGATGTCTAGCCTTATATGATATTTTAAGGCTTTGCAACCAAACAGCATATTTATTATGTAAATAAATGTGTTTTTTATACGTCTACTCTTGTCCAGTATTATACATTTATTGGCGTATTCAAGAGATTTTCTAGGAACCATAACAAGTTTCTTGGAACCGTCTGTGGTGTCGCGCTGAATAAACACATCCCTTTTAAGGAAGGGATCCTTTCTAAGAGTAGGCACTTAACGACCCGAACCGTGACAACACTGACTTTGACCCTGACACTGACCCTGACCCTGACCCTGAACCTAACCCTAACCCTAATGCTAACCATAACCCTAACTCTAACCCAAACCTAACCCTAACCCTAACCCAACCCTTACCCTAACCCTAACCCTAAATTTAACCCTAACCCTAACCCTGTCATGGTCTCTGACATAACTATGGTATTCTGTGAACATGTGCAGAATTAATTCCATATAGAGCTAGTACACATCATGCAAAATGGGCCACTGCAGAGGTTTGTGTAATGTATAATGAAAGTCTGTGTAATGCTGACAGACTCTCAAGGTCAGGTCTATCAAGAGCTCCCTAATAAAGTCGCTCTAGTCCTTGTCCTTGAAGGGGCAAAACAGAGCACCTTTCCTTATCTATCAATAAGACGTGACCAAAATCACCTTCTGACTCAGCTGCCAGATGTCAGAATCACAAAAGCAGGACACTTTTGCCCTCTCAAGGTCTCAAGAAATCTTACATTAATAGGTTAAACTGTACTTATTATAGCTTAAAGGCTTTAAAGGTCTCTCAAAAATATGAGTAATATGCTTTCTTGCTCTTCTGTAATCTCGCTAAAGGCTAAGCTACTGTACTGTAAACAAAGACACTTTGCAAGTGACAATGTAAGCTATAATTTTAAGAGTTATATAGTTACATGTTGTGCTACAGATCTCTAAGTAGTCTCATTTAATGCGTATTGTCCTAAGGAAGAGGATGGTATACAAATTATGTATTAAATGTGATCATGTAACTCAGAAATGTTTATACTTTAAGCAAAGTGGACTGAAAGGACGCCCATATATGAACATAAAGAGCTGAGCAGCAGCTAGTAAGCGATATCTGCACTGCACATCATATCAGACAAAGGGAATAAAAGGTATCCCAATGGATAAGAAAGAGGAGATAAAGGATCTCTCTTCCCCTTTAATGTCTTGAAACAGTATAAATACAGCCACAGTACAGCCAGCACTTCAGATTGTTATTGCTGGCAGACCGCGGCTGTCTCAAGTAACATTTCTCCATCTCAGAGGCCTGAGATGTAAAACATTGAGACTCTGATGCTTGCGTGGGCAGCAGTTCTCTAAGATATCTTGAAGAATCAAGATCTGGATATTTCTTACTTACAGTCTTCTTGTGAAACTGCTCTATTCCTAGAAGTTGATAGAGACCCTTAGAATTCCTATTCTTTGAATGGGAACCTAAGTGCAGTGATCTTTCCATATATTAGAACACTGAGAGTCCATTGGATTTATGGATCCTTACAAAATAAACCTATTTGGCTTACCAATGCTAAAGAGCATCCTGAACACAGGGCTAATAGCTAGACCTCTGAGAGTGTCAGAAGGTCTTCTACTTAACAGAGGGACTTCTGAACCTCCTCATAGCAAGAGACCAGAGATGTCCTTGAAGGGAAAGGTGTACTCTGTGAGATATGCACAATGCTGATGCATTGTACAGCGCATACACAGATTGGCACAGCCACTTTAAACAGGTTTAAGCTAACACATAGTATTTATATATTCAGCATTGCTGTCTAAACCTAGAAAGAATATGTATAGCATGTACATAGACAATGCCTGATCTTAATGATCCTTTAAAGGATTCAAGACTTAGAAAATACAGATACTCTGGGAAAACTTCATATGTTCTCATAGAGCTTAGATTCGTAGAGGACTACAGATGACACAGCAAGGTATAGTGTGTCTTCTGTATTGAAATATTATGATGATTTAAGTTAGGATGCTTCTAACCAAATCTTTCTCCAAAGAATTAACCATATTTGGACAGGATTTTTGTAACCTTATATTCTGAATGTAAGTGCATTGCACTTACTTTATGAGTATATTCTAAGATGGAGGCATAGAGAGTGTGAATGATTACTTGCTATATAAACATGCTTGTGATGTCTAGCCTTATATGATATTTTAAGGCTTTGCAACCAAACAGCATATATTATACTATGTAAATAAATGTGTGTTTTATACGTCTACTCTTGTCCAGTATTATACATTTATTGGCGTATTCAAGAGAATTTCTAGGAGCCATATCAAGTTTCTTGGAACCGTCTGTGGTGTCGCGCTGAATAAACACATCCCTTTTAAGGAAGGGATCCTTTCTAAGAGTGTAGGCACTTAATGGCCCGAACCGTGACAACACTGACTCTGACCCTGACCCTGACCCTGACCCTGACCCTGACCCTGACCCTAACCCTAATGCTAACCATAACCATAACAATAACAATAACAATAACAATAACCCTAACCTAACCCCTAACCCTATCCCTAGCCCTAACCCTAACCCTAGCCCTACCCCTACCCCTATCCCTATCGCTATCCCTATCCCTATCCCTATCCCTAACCCTAACCCAAACCTAACCCTAACCCTAACCCAACCCTTACCCTAACCCTAACTTTAACCCTAACCCTAACTAACGCTAACCCTGTCATGGTCTCTGACATAACTATGGTATTCTGGGAACATGTGCACAATTAATTTCATATAGAGCTAGTACACATCATGCAAAATGGGCCACTGCAGAGGTTTGTGTAATGTATAATGAAAGTCTGTGTAATGCTGACAGACTCTCAAGGTCAGGTCTATCAAGAGCTCCCTAATAAAGTCGCTCTAGTCCTTGTCCTTGAAGGGGCAAAGCAGAGCACCTTTCCTTATCTATCAATAAGATGTGACCAAAACCACCTTCTGACTCAGCTGCCAGATGTCAGAATCACAAAAGCAGGACACTTTTGCCCTCTCAAGGTCTCAAGAAATCTTACATTAATAGGTGAAACTGTACTTATTATAGCTTAAAGGCTTTAAAGGTCTCTCAAAAATATGAGTAATATGCTTTCTTGCTCTTCTGTAATCTCGCTAAAGGCTAAGCTACTGTACTGTAAACAAAGACACTGCAAGTGACAATGTAAGCTATAATTTTGTTTTAATAGTTACATGTTGTGCTACAGATCTCAAAGTAGTCTCATTTAATGCGTATTGTCCTAAGGAAGAGGATGGTATACAAATTATGTATTTAATGTGATCATGTAACTCAGAAATAAGTGTTTATACTTTAAGCAAAGTGGACTGAAAGGAAAGGACGCCCATATATGAACATAAAGAGCTGAGCAGCAGCTAGTAAGCGATTTCTGCACTGCACATCATATCAGACAAAGGGAATAAAAGGTATCCCAATGGATAAGAAAGAGGAGATAAAGGATCTCTCTTCACCTTTAATGAGTCTAGAAACAGTATAAATACAGCCACAGTACAGCCAGCACTTCAGATTGTTATTGCTGGCAGACCGCGGCTGTCTCAAGTAACGTTTCTCCATCTCAGAGGCCTGAGATGTAAAACATTGAGACTCTGATGCTTGCGTGGGCAGCAGTTCTCTAAGATATCTTGAAGAATCAAGATCTGCATATTTCTTACTTACAGTCTTCATGTGAAACTGCTCTATTCCTAGAAGTTGATAGAGACCCTTAGAATTCCTATTCTTTGAATGGGAACCTAAGTGCAGTGATCTTTCCATATATTAGAACACTGAGAGTCCATTGGATTTATGGATCCTTACAAAATAAACCTATTTGGCTTACCAATGCTAAAGAGCATCCTGAACACAGGGCTAATAGCTAGACCTCTGAGATAGTGTCAGAAGGTCTTCTACTTAACAGAGGTACTTCTGAACCTCCTCAGAGCAAGAGACCAGAGATGTCCTTGAAGGGAAAGGTCTACTCTGTGAGATATGCACAATGCTGATGCATTGTACAGCGCATACACAGATTGGCACAGCCAAAGAGACTTTAAACAAGTTTAAGCTAACACATAGTATTTATATATTCAGCATTGCTGTCTAAACCTAGGTAGAATATGTATAGCATGTACATAGACAATGCCTGATCTTAATGATGATCAGTTAATAGAAGTCTTTAAAGGGTTCAAGACTTAGAAAATACAGATACTCTGGGAAAACTTCATATGTTCTCATAGAGCTTAGATTCGTAGAGGACTACAGATGACACAGCAAGGTATAGTGTGTCTTCTGTACTGAAATATTATGATGATTTAAGTTAGGATGCTTCTAACCAAATCTTTCTCCAAAGAATTAACCATATTTGGACAGGATTTTTTAACCTTATATTCTGAATGTAAGTGCATTGCATTTACTTTATGAGTATATTCTAAGATGGAGGCATAGAGAGTGTGAATGATTACTTGCTATATAAACATGCTTGTGATGTCTAGCCTTATATGATATTTTAAGGCTTTGCAACCAAACAGCATATTTATTATGTAAATAAATGTTTTTATACGTCTACTCTTGTCCAGTATTATACATTTATTGGCGTATTCAAGAGATTTTCTAGGAACCATAACAAGTTTCTTGGAACCGTCTGTGGTGTCGCGCTGAATAAACACATCCCTTTTAAGGAAGGGATCCTTTCTAAGAGTGTAGGCACTTAACGGCCCGAACCGTGACAACACTGACTCTGACCCTGACACTGACCCTGACCCTGACCCTAACCCTAATGCTAACCATAATCATAACCATAACAATAACCCTAACCCAAACCTAACCCTAACCCTATCCCTATCCCTATCCCTAACCCTAACCCTAACCCTAGCCCTAACTCTATCCCTATCCCTATCCCTAACCCTAACCCAAAACTAACCCTAACCCTAACCCAACCCAACCCAACCCTTACCCTAACCCTAACCCTAAATTTAACCCTAACCCTAACTTTAACCCTAACCCTGTCATGGTCTCTGACATAACTATGGTATTCTGTGAACATGTGCAGAATTAATTCCATATAGAGCTAGTACACATCATGCAAAATGGGCCACTGCAGAGGTTTGTGTAATGTATAATGAAAGTCTGTGTAATGCTGACAGACTCTCAAGGTCAGGTCTATCAAGAGCTACCTAATAAAGTCGCTCTAGTCCTTGTCCTTGAAGGGGCAAAGCAGAGCACCTTTCCTTATCTATCAATAAGATGTGACCAAAATCACCTTCTGACTCAGCTGCCAGATGTCAGAATCACAAAAGCAGGACACTTTTGCCCTCTCAAGGTCTCAAGAAATCTTACATTAATAGGTGAAACTGTACTTATTATAGCTTAAAGGCTTTAAAGGTCTCTCAAAAATATGAGTAATATGCTTTCTTGCTCTTCTGTAATCTCGCTAAAGGCTAAGCTACTGTACTGTAAACAAAGACACTGCAAGTGACAATGTAAGCTATAATTTTGTTTTAAGAGTGATATAGTTACATGTTGTGCTACAGATCTCAAAGTAGTCTCATTTAATGCGTATTGTCCTAAGGAAGAGGATGGTATACCAATTATGTATTTAATGTGATCATGTAA
Organism: Euleptes europaea; assembly: GCF_029931775.1. Classification (NCBI taxonomy): domain Eukaryota; kingdom Metazoa; phylum Chordata; class Lepidosauria; order Squamata; family Sphaerodactylidae; genus Euleptes; species Euleptes europaea. The sequence continues at coordinate 27,764 of NW_026612583.1, read as the reverse complement.
CTCAGAAATAAGTGTTTATACTTTAAGCAAAGTGGACTGAAAGACGCCCATATATGAACATAAAGAGCTGAGCAGCAGCTAGTAAGCGATTTCTGCACTGCACATCATATCAGACAAAGGGAATAAAAGGTATCCCAATGGATAAGAAAGAGGAGATAAAGGATCTCTCTTCACCTTTAATGAGTCTAGAAACAGTATAAATACAGCCACAGTACAGCCAGCACTTCAGATTGTTATTGCTGGCAGACCGCGGCTGTCTCAAGTAACGTTTCTCCATCTCAGAGGCCTGAGATGTAAAACATTGAGACTCTGATGCTTGCGTGGGCAGCAGTTCTCTAAGATATCTTGAAGAATCAAGATCTGCATATTTCTTACTTACAGTCTTCATGTGAAACTGCTCTATTCCTAGAAGTTGATAGAGACCCTTAGAATTCCTATTCTTTGAATGGGAACCTAAGTGCAGTGATCTTTCCATATATTAGAACACTGAGAGTCCATTGGATTTATGGATCCTTACAAAATAAACCTATTTGGCTTACCAATGCTAAAGAGCATCCTGAACACAGGGCTAATAGCTAGACCTCTGAGATAGTGTCAGAAGGTCTTCTACTTAACAGAGGTACTTCTGAACCTCCTCAGAGCAAGAGACCAGAGATGTCCTTGAAGGGAAAGGTGTACTCTGTGAGATATGCACAATGCTGATGCATTGTACAGCGCATACACAGATTGGCACAGCCAAAGAGACTTTAAACAGGTTTAAGCTAACACATAGTATTTATATATTCAGCATTGCTGTCTAAACCTAGAAAGAATATGTATAGCATGTACATAGACAATGCCTGATCTTAATGATGATCAGTTAATAGACGTCTTTAAAGGATTCAAGACAGAAAATACAGACTCTGGGAAAACTTCATATGTTCTCATAGAGCTTAGATTCGTAGAGGACTACAGATGACACAGCAAGGTATAGTGTGTCTTCTGTACTGAAATATTATGATGATTTAAGTTAGGATGCTTCTAACCAAATCTTTCTCCAAAGAATTAACCATATTTGGACAGGATTTTTGTAACCTTATATTCTGAATGTAAGTGCATTGCACTTACTTTATGAGTATATTCTAAGATGGAGGCATAGAGAGTGTGAATGATTACTTGCTATATAAACATGCTTGTGATGTCTAGCCTTATATGATATTTTAAGGCTTTGCAACCAAACAGCATATTTATTATGTAAATAAATGTGTTTTTTATACGTCTACTCTTGTCCAGTATTATACATTTATTGGCGTATTCAAGAGATTTTCTAGGAACCATAACAAGTTTCTTGGAACCGTCTGTGGTGTCGCGCTGAATAAACACATCCCTTTTAAGGAAGGGATCCTTTCTAAGAGTGTAGGCACTTAACGACCCGAACCGTGACAACACTGACTCTGACCCTGACACTGACCCTGACCCTGACCCTGAACCTAACCCTAACCCTAATGCTAACCATAACCCTAACTCTAACCCAAACCTAACCCTAACCCTAACCCAACCCTTACCCTAACCCTAACCCTAAATTTAACCCTAACCCTAACCCTGTCATGGTCTCTGACATAACTATGGTATTCTGTGAACATGTGCAGAATTAATTCCATATAGAGCTAGTACACATCATGCAAAATGGGCCACTGCAGAGGTTTGTGTAATGTATAATGAAATTCTGTGTAATGCTGACAGACTCTCAAGGTCAGGTCTATCAAGAGCTCCCTAATAAAGTCGCTCTAGTCCTTGTCCTTGAAGGGGCAAAACAGAGCACCTTTCCTTATCTATCAATAAGACGTGACCAAAATCACCTTCTGACTCAGCTGCCAGATGTCAGAATCACAAAAGCAGGACACTTTTGCCCTCTCAAGGTCTCAAGAAATCTTACATTAATAGGTGAAACTGTACTTATTATAGCTTAAAGGCTTTAAAGGTCTCTCAAAAATATGAGTAATATGCTTTCTTGCTCTTCTGTAATCTCGCTAAAGGCTAAGCTACTGTACTGTAAACAAAGACACTTTGCAAGTGACAATGTAAGCTATAATTTTAAGAGTTATATAGTTACATGTTGTGCTACAGATCTCTAAGTAGTCTCATTTAATGCGTATTGTCCTAAGGAAGAGGATGGTATACAAATTATGTATTAAATGTGATCATGTAACTCAGAAATAAGTGTTTATACTTTAAGCAAAGTGGACTGAAAGGACGCCCATATATGAACATAAAGAGCTGAGCAGCAGCTAGTAAGCGATATCTGCACTGCACATCATATCAGACAAAGGGAATAAAAGGTATCCCAATGGATAAGAAAGAGGAGATAAAGGATCTCTCTTCCCCTTTAATGTCTTGAAACAGTATAAATACAGCCACAGTACAGCCAGCACTTCAGATTGTTATTGCTGGCAGACCGCGGCTGTCTCAAGTAACATTTCTCCATCTCAGAGGCCTGAGATGTAAAACATTGAGACTCTGATGCTTGCGTGGGCAGCAGTTCTCTAAGATATCTTGAAGAATCAAGATCTGGATATTTCTTACTTACAGTCTTCTTGTGAAACTGCTCTATTCCTAGAAGTTGATAGAGACCCTTAGAATTCCTATTCTTTGAATGGGAACCTAAGTGCAGTGATCTTTCCATATATTAGAACACTGAGAGTCCATTGGATTTATGGATCCTTACAAAATAAACCTATTTGGCTTACCAATGCTAAAGAGCATCCTGAACACAGGGCTAATAGCTAGACCTCTGAGAGTGTCAGAAGGTCTTCTACTTAACAGAGGGACTTCTGAACCTCCTCATAGCAAGAGACCAGAGATGTCCTTGAAGGGAAAGGTGTACTCTGTGAGATATGCACAATGCTGATGCATTGTACAGCGCATACACAGATTGGCACAGCCACTTTAAACAGGTTTAAGCTAACACATAGTATTTATATATTCAGCATTGCTGTCTAAACCTAGAAAGAATATGTATAGCATGTACATAGACAATGCCTGATCTTAATGATCCTTTAAAGGATTCAAGACTTAGAAAATACAGATACTCTGGGAAAAGTTCATATGTTCTCATAGAGCTTAGATTCGTAGAGGACTACAGATGACACAGCAAGGTATAGTGTGTCTTCTGTATTGAAATATTATGATGATTTAAGTTAGGATGCTTCTAACCAAATCTTTCTCCAAAGAATTAACCATATTTGGACAGGATTTTTGTAACCTTATATTCTGAATGTAAGTGCATTGCACTTACTTTATGAGTATATTCTAAGATGGAGGCATAGAGAGTGTGAATGATTACTTGCTATATAAACATGCTTGTGATGTCTAGCCTTATATGATATTTTAAGGCTTTGCAACCAAACAGCATATATTATACTATGTAAATAAATGTGTGTTTTATACGTCTACTCTTGTCCAGTATTATACATTTATTGGCGTATTCAAGAGAATTTCTAGGAGCCATATCAAGTTTCTTGGAACCGTCTGTGGTGTCGCGCTGAATAAACACATCCCTTTTAAGGAAGGGATCCTTTCTAAGAGTGTAGGCACTTAATGGCCCGAACCGTGACAACACTGACTCTGACCCTGACCCTGACCCTGACCCTGACCCTGACCCTGACCCTAACCCTAATGCTAACCATAACCATAACCATAACAATAACAATAACAATAACCCTAACCTAACCCCTAACCCTATCCCTAGCCCTAACCCTAACCCTAGCCCTACCCCTACCCCTATCCCTATCGCTATCCCTATCCCTATCCCTATCCCTAACCCTAACCCAAACCTAACCCTAACCCTAACCCAACCCTTACCCTAACCCTAACTTTAACCCTAACCCTAACTAACGCTAACCCTGTCATGGTCTCTGACATAACTATGGTATTCTGGGAACATGTGCACAATTAATTTCATATAGAGCTAGTACACATCATGCAAAATGGGCCACTGCAGAGGTTTGTGTAATGTATAATGAAAGTCTGTGTAATGCTGACAGACTCTCAAGGTCAGGTCTATCAAGAGCTCCCTAATAAAGTCGCTCTAGTCCTTGTCCTTGAAGGGGCAAAGCAGAGCACCTTTCCTTATCTATCAATAAGATGTGACCAAAATCACCTTCTGACTCAGCTGCCAGATGTCAGAATCACAAAAGCAGGACACTTTTGCCCTCTCAAGGTCTCAAGAAATCTTACATTAATAGGTGAAACTGTACTTATTATAGCTTAAAGGCTTTAAAGGTCTCTCAAAAATATGAGTAATATGCTTTCTTGCTCTTCTGTAATCTCGCTAAAGGCTAAGCTACTGTACTGTAAACAAAGACACATTGCAAGTGACAATGTAAGCTATAATTTTGTTTTAAGAGTTATATAGTTACATGTTGTGCTACAGATCTCTAAGTAGTCTCATTTAATGCGTATTGTCCTAAGGAAGAGGATGGTATACAAATTATGTATTTAATGTGATCATGTAACTCAGAAATAAGTGTTTATACTTTAAGCAAAGTGGACTGAAAGGACGCCCATATATGAACATAAAGAGCTGAGCAGCAGCTAGTAAGCGATATCTGCACTGCACATCATATCAGACAATGGGAATAAAAGGTATCCCAATGGATAAGAAAGAGGAGATAAAGGATCTCTCTTCACCTTTAATGAGTCTTGAAACAGTATAAATACAGCCACAGTACAGCCAGCACTTCAGATTGTTATTGCTGGCAGACCGCGGCTGTCTCAAGTAACATTTCTCCATCTCAGAGGCCTGAGATGTAAAACATTGAGACTCTGCTTGCGTGGGCAGCAGTTCTCTAAGATATCTTGAAGAATCAAGATCTGGATATTTCTTACTTACAGTCTTCTTGTGAAACTGCTCTATTCCTAGAAGTTGATAGACCCTTAGAATTCCTATTCTTTGAATGGGAACCTAAGTGCAGTGATCTTTCCATATATTAGAACACTGAGAGTCCATTGGATTTATGGATCCTTACAAAATAAACCTATTTGGCTTACCAATGCTAAAGAGCATCCTGAACACAGGGCTAATAGCTAGACCTCTGAGATAGTGTCAGGTCTTCTACTTAACAGAGGGACTTCTGAACCTCCTCAGAGCAAGAGACCAGAGATGTCCTTGAAGGGAAAGGTGTACTCTGTGAGATATGCACAATGCTGATGCATTGTACAGCGCATACACAGATTGGCACAGCCAAAGTGACTTTAAACAGGTTTAAGCTAACACATAGTATTTATATATTCAGCATTGCTGTCTAAACCTAGAAAGAATATGTATAGCATGTACATAGACAATGCCTGATCTTAATGATCCTTTAAAGGATTCAAGACTCAGAAAATACAGATACTCTGGGAAAACTTCATATGTTCTCATAGAGCTTAGATTCGTAGAGGACTACAGATGACACAGCAAGGTATAGTGTGTCTTCTGTACTGAAATATTATGATGATTTAAGTTAGGATGCTTCTAACCAAATCTTTCTCCAAAGAATTAACCATATTTGGACAGGATTTTTGTAACCTTATATTCTGAATGTAAGTGCATTGCACTTACTTTATGAGTATATTCTAAGATGGAGGCATAGAGAGTGTGAATGATTACTTGCTATATAAACATGCTTGTGATGTCTAGCCTTATATGATATTTTAAGGCTTTGCAACCAAACAGCATATATTATACTATGTAAATAAATGTGTGTTTTATACGTCTACTCTTGTCCAGTATTATACATTTATTGGCGTATTCAAGAGAATTTCTAGGAGCCATATCAAGTTTCTTGGAACCGTCTGTGGTGTCGCGCTGAATAAACACATCCCTTTTAAGGAAGGGATCCTTTCTAAGAGTGTGGGCACTTAATGGCCCGAACCGTGACAACACTGACTCTGATCCTGACCCTGACCCTGACCCTGACCCTGACCCTAACCCTAATGCTAACCATAACCATAACCATAACCATAACCATAACCATAACAATAACAATAACCCTAACCTAACCCCTAACCCTATCCCTAGCCCTAACCCTAACCCTAGCCCTACCCCTACCCCTATCCCTATCGCTATCCCTATCCCTATCCCTATCCCTATCCCTAACCCTAACCCAAACCTAACCCTAACCCTAACCCAACCCTTACCCTAACCCTAACTTTAACCCTAGCCCTAACTAACCCTAACCCTGTCATGGTCTCTGACATAACTATGGTATTCTGTGAACATGTGCACAATTAATTCCATATAGAGCTAGTACACATCATGCAAAATGGGCCACTGCAGAGGTTTGTGTAATGTATAATGAAAGTCTGTGTAATGCTGACAGACTCTCAAGGTCAGGTCTATCAAGAGCTACCTAATAAAGTCGCTCTAGTCCTTGTCCTTGAAGGGGCAAAGCAGAGCACCTTTCCTTATCTATCAATAAGATGTGACCAAAATCACCTTCTGACTCAGCTGCCAGATGTCAGAATCACAAAAGCAGGACACTTTTGAACTCTCAAGGTCTCAAGAAATCTTACATTAATAGGTGAAACTGTACTTATTATAGCTTAAAGGCTTTAAAGGTCTCTCAAAAATATGAGTAATATGCTTTCTTGCTCTTCTGTAATCTCGCTAAAGGCTAAGCTACTGTACTGTAAACAAAGACACTTTGCAAGTGACAATGTAAGCTATAATTTTGTTTTAAGAGTTATATACTTACATGTTGTGCTACAGATCTCTAAGTAGTCTCATTTAATGCGTATTGTCCTAAGGAAGAGGATGGTATACAAATTATGTATTTAATGTGATCATGTAACTCAGAAATAAGTGTTTATACTTTAAGCAAAGTGGACTGAAAGGACGCCCATATATGAACATAAAGAGCTGAGCAGCAGCTAGTAAGCGATATCTGCACTGCACATCATATCAGACAAAGGGAATAAAAGGTATCCCAATGGATAAGAAAGAGGAGATAAAGGATCTCTCTTCACCTTTAATGAGTCTTGAAACAGTATAAATACAGCCACAGTACAGCCAGCACTTCAGATTGTTATTGCTGGCAGACCGCAGCTGTCTCAAGTAACATTTCTCATCTCAGAGGCCTGAGATGTAAAACATTGAGACGCTGATGCTTGCGTGGGCAGCAGTTCTCTAAGATATCTTGAAGAATCAAGATCTGGATATTTCTTACTTACAGTCTTCTTGTGAAACTGCTCTATTCCTAGAAGTTGATAGAGACCCTTAGAATTCCTATTCTTTGAATGGGAACCTAAGTGCAGTGATCTTTCCATATATTAGAACACTGAGAGTCCATTGGATATATGGATCCTTACAAAATAAACCTATTTGGCTTACCAATGCTAAAGAGCATCCTGAACACAGGGCTAATAGCTAGACCTCTGAGATAGTGTCAGAAGGTCTTCTACTTAACAGAGGGACTTCTGAACCTCCTCAGAGCAAGAGACCAGAGATGTCCTTGAAGGGAAAGGTGTACTCTGTGACATATGCACAATGCTGATGCATTGTACAGCGCATACACAGATTGGCACAGCCAAAGAGACTTTAAACAGGTTTAAGCTAACACATAGTATTTATATATTCAGCATTGCTGTCTAAACCTAGAAAGAATATGTATAGCATGTACATAGACAATGCCTGATCTTAATGATGATCAGTTAATAGAAGTCTTTAAAGGGTTCAAGACTTAGAAAATACAGATACTCTGGGAAAACTTCATATGTTCTCATAGAGCTTAGATTCGTAGAGGACTACAGATGACACAGCAAGGTATAGTGTGTCGTCTGTACTGAAATATTATGATGATTTAAGTTAGGATGCTTCTAACCAAATCTTTCTCCAAAGAATTAACCATATTTGGACAGGATTTTTGTAACATATTCTGAATGTAAGTGCATTGCACTTACTTTATAGTATATTCTAAGGTGGAGGCATAGAGAGTGTGAATGATTACTTGCTATATAAACATGCTTGTGATGTCTAGCCTTATATGATATTTTAAGGCTTTGCAACCAAACAGCATATATTATATTATGTAAATAACTGTGTTTTTTATACGTCTACTCTTGTCCAGTATTATACATTTATTGGCGTATTCAAGAGATTTTCTAGGAACCATAACAAGTTTCTTGGAACAGTCTGTGGTGTCGCGCTGAATAAACACATCCCTTTAGAGGAAGGGATCCTTTCTAAGAGTGTAGGCACTTAACGGCCCGAACCGTGACAACACTCTCTGACCCTGACACTGATCCTGACCCTGACCCTGACCCTAACCCTAATGCTAACCATAACCATAACCATAACAATAACCCTAACCCAAACCTAACCCTAACCCTAACCCAACCCTTACCCTAACCCTAACTTTAACCCTAGCCCTAACTAACCCTAACCCTGTCATGGTCTCTGACATAACTATGGTATTCTGTGAACATGTGCACAATTAATTCCATATAGAGCTAGTACACATCATGCAAAATGGGCCACTGCAGAGGTTTGTGTAATGTATAATGAAAGTCTGTGTAATGCTGACAGACTCTCAAGGTCAGGTCTATCAAGAGCTACCTAATAAAGTCGCTCTAGTCCTTGTCCTTGAAGGGGCAAAGCAGAGCACCTTTCCTTATCTATCAATAAGATGTGACCAAAATCACCTTCTGACTCAGCTGCCAGATGTCAGAATCACAAAAGCAGGACACTTTTGAACTCTCAAGGTCTCAAGAAATCTTACATTAATAGGTGAAACTGTACTTATTATAGCTTAAAGGCTTTAAAGGTCTCTCAAAAATATGAGTAATATGCTTTCTTGCTCTTCTGTAATCTCGCTAAAGGCTAAGCTACTGTACTGTAAACAAAGACACTTTGCAAGTGACAATGTAAGCTATAATTTTGTTTTAAGAGTTATATACTTACATGTTGTGCTACAGATCTCTAAGTAGTCTCATTTAATGCGTATTGTCCTAAGGAAGAGGATGGTATACAAATTATGTATTTAATGTGATCATGTAACTCAGAAATAAGTGTTTATACTTTAAGCAAAGTGGACTGAAAGGACGCCCATATATGAACATAAAGAGCTGAGCAGCAGCTAGTAAGCGATATCTGCACTGCACATCATATCAGACAAAGGGAATAAAAGGTATCCCAATGGATAAGAAAGAGGAGATAAAGGATCTCTCTTCACCTTTAATGAGTCTTGAAACAGTATAAATACAGCCACAGTACAGCCAGCACTTCAGATTGTTATTGCTGGCAGACCGCAGCTGTCTCAAGTAACATTTCTCATCTCAGAGGCCTGAGATGTAAAACATTGAGACGCTGATGCTTGCGTGGGCAGCAGTTCTCTAAGATATCTTGAAGAATCAAGATCTGGATATTTCTTACTTACAGTCTTCTTGTGAAACTGCTCTATTCCTAGAAGTTGATAGAGACCCTTAGAATTCCTATTCTTTGAATGGGAACCTAAGTGCAGTGATCTTTCCATATATTAGAACACTGAGAGTCCATTGGATATATGGATCCTTACAAAATAAACCTATTTGGCTTACCAATGCTAAAGAGCATCCTGAACACAGGGCTAATAGCTAGACCTCTGAGATAGTGTCAGAAGGTCTTCTACTTAACAGAGGGACTTCTGAACCTCCTCAGAGCAAGAGACCAGAGATGTCCTTGAAGGGAAAGGTGTACTCTGTGACATATGCACAATGCTGATGCATTGTACAGCGCATACACAGATTGGCACAGCCAAAGAGACTTTAAACAGGTTTAAGCTAACACATAGTATTTATATATTCAGCATTGCTGTCTAAACCTAGAAAGAATATGTATAGCATGTACATAGACAATGCCTGATCTTAATGATGATCAGTTAATAGAAGTCTTTAAAGGGTTCAAGACTTAGAAAATACAGATACTCTGGGAAAACTTCATATGTTCTCATAGAGCTTAGATTCGTAGAGGACTACAGATGACACAGCAAGGTATAGTGTGTCGTCTGTACTGAAATATTATGATGATTTAAGTTAGGATGCTTCTAACCAAATCTTTCTCCAAAGAATTAACCATATTTGGACAGGATTTTTGTAACATATTCTGAATGTAAGTGCATTGCACTTACTTTATAGTATATTCTAAGGTGGAGGCATAGAGAGTGTGAATGATTACTTGCTATATAAACATGCTTGTGATGTCTAGCCTTATATGATATTTTAAGGCTTTGCAACCAAACAGCATATATTATATTATGTAAATAACTGTGTTTTTTATACGTCTACTCTTGTCCAGTATTATACATTTATTGGCGTATTCAAGAGATTTTCTAGGAACCATAACAAGTTTCTTGGAACAGTCTGTGGTGTCGCGCTGAATAAACACATCCCTTTAGAGGAAGGGATCCTTTCTAAGAGTGTAGGCACTTAACGGCCCGAACCGTGACAACACTCTCTGACCCTGACACTGATCCTGACCCTGACCCTGACCCTAACCCTAATGCTAACCATAACCATAACCATAACAATAACCCTAACCCAAACCTAACCCTAACCCTAACCCAACCCTTACCCTAACCCTAACTTTAACCCTAGCCCTAACTAACCCTAACCCTGTCATGGTCTCTGACATAACTATGGTATTCTGTGAACATGTGCACAATTAATTCCATATAGAGCTAGTACACATCATGCAAAATGGGCCACTGCAGAGGTTTGTGTAATGTATAATGAAAGTCTGTGTAATGCTGACAGACTCTCAAGGTCAGGTCTATCAAGAGCTACCTAATAAAGTCGCTCTAGTCCTTGTCCTTGAAGGGGCAAAGCAGAGCACCTTTCCTTATCTATCAATAAGATGTGACCAAAATCACCTTCTGACTCAGCTGCCAGATGTCAGAATCACAAAAGCAGGACACTTTTGAACTCTCAAGGTCTCAAGAAATCTTACATTAATAGGTGAAACTGTACTTATTATAGCTTAAAGGCTTTAAAGGTCTCTCAAAAATATGAGTAATATGCTTTCTTGCTCTTCTGTAATCTCGCTAAAGGCTAAGCTACTGTACTGTAAACAAAGACACTTTGCAAGTGACAATGTAAGCTATAATTTTGTTTTAAGAGTAATATAGTTACATGTTGTGCTACAGATCTCTAAGTAGTCTCATTTAATGCGTATTGTCCTAAGGAAGAGGATGGTATACCAATTATGTATTTAATGTGATCATGTAACTCAGAAATAAGTGTTTATACTTTAAGCAAAGTGGACTGAAAGGAAAGGACGCCCATATATGAACATAAAGAGCTGAGCAGCAGCTAGTAAGCGATTTCTGCACTGCACATCATATCAGACAAAGGGAATAAAAGGTATCCCAATGGATAAGAAAGAGGAGATAAAGGATCTCTCTTCACCTTTAATGAGTCTAGAAACAGTATAAATACAGCCACAGTACAGCCAGCACTTCAGATTGTTATTGCTGGCAGACCGCGGCTGTCTCAAGTAACGTTTCTCCATCTCAGAGGCCTGAGATGTAAAACATTGAGACTCTGATGCTTGCGTGGGCAGCAGTTCTCTAAGATATCTTGAAGAATCAAGATCTGGATATTTCTTACTTACAGTCTTCATGTGAAACTGCTCTATTCCTAGAAGTTGATAGAGACCCTTAGAATTCCTATTCTTTGAATGGGAACCTAAGTGCAGTGATCTTTCCATATATTAGAACACTGAGAGTCCATTGGATTTATGGATCCTTACAAAATAAACCTATTTGGCTTACCAATGCTAAAGAGCATCCTGAACACAGGGCTAATAGCTAGACCTCTGAGATAGTGTCAGAAGGTCTTCTACTTAACAGAGGGACTTCTGAACCTCCTCAGAGCAAGAGACCAGAGATGTCCTTGAAGGGAAAGGTGTATGTGAGATATGCACAATGCTGATGCATTGTACAGCGCATACACAGATTGGCACAGCCAAAGAGACTTTAAACAGGTTTAAGCTAACACATAGTATTTATATATTCAGCATTGCTGTCTAAACCTAGAAAGAATATGTATAGCATGTACATAGACAATGCCTGATCTTAATGATGATCAGTTAATAGAAGTCTTTAAAGGGTTCAAGACTTAGAAAATACAGATACTCTGGGAAAACTTCATATGTTCTCATATATTCGTAGAGGACTACAGATGACACAGCAAGGTATAGTGTGTCTTCTGTACTGAAATATTATGATGATTTAAGTTAGGATGCTTCTAACCAAATCTTTCTCCAAAGAATTAACCATATTTGGACAGGATTTTTGTAACCTTATATTCTGAATGTAAATGCATTGCACTTACTTTATAGTATATTCTAAGATGGAGGCATAGAGAGTGTGAATGATTACTTGCTATATAAACATCCTTGTGATGTCAAGCCTTATATGATATTTTAAGGCTTTGCAACCAAACAGCATATATTATATTATGTAAATAACTGTGTTTTTTATACGTCTACTCTTGTCCAGTATTATACATTTATTGGCGTATTCAAGAGATTTTCTAGGAACCATAACAAGTTTCTTGGAATCGTCTGTGGTGTCGCGCTGAATAAACACATCCCTTTTAAGGAAGGGATCCTTTCTAAGAGTGTAGGCACTTAACGGCCCGAACCGTGACAACACTGACTCTGACCCTGACACTGACCCTGACCCTGACCCTGACCCTAACCCTAACCCTAATGCTAACCATAACCATAACCATAACCCTAACCGAAACCTAACCCCTACCCCTAACCCTATCCCTATCCCTAACCCTAACCCTAGCCCTAACCCTATCCCTATCCCTATCCCTATCCCTATCCCTATCCCTATCCCTATCCCTCTCCCTCTCCCTAACCCTAACCCCTAACCCCTAACCCCTAACCCTTACCTAACCCTAATCTTAACCCTAACCCTAACCCTAACCCTACCCTAACCCTCATCCTCACCCTTACCCTAATACTAACCCTAACCCTAACCCTAACCCTAACCCTAACCCTAACCCTAACCCTAACCCTAACCCTAACCCTAAGCCCACCCTAACCCTAACCCTAACCCAAAACCCATAACCCTAACCCTAACCCTACCCTAACCCTACCTTAACCCTAACCCTAAAACAACCCTAACCCTAACCCTTACCCTAAACCTAACCGTATCCCTAACGCTAACCGTAACCCTAACCCATCCCTTACCCTAAACCTAACCCTTAACCCTACCCGAACCTGAACCCGAACCCGAACCCAAACCCTAATCCTAACCCTAACTATAACCCTAACCCTAACCCTAACCCTAACCCTAACCCTAACCCTTACCCTAACCCTAACCCTAACCCTAACCCTAACCCAAACCTAAACCTAAACCTAAACCTAAACCTAAACCTATCCCTATCCCAATCCCTATCCCTATCCCTATCCCTATCCCTATCCCAATCCCTATTCCTATCCCTATCCCTATCCCTAACCCTAACCCTAACCCTAACCCTAACCATAACGATAACCCTATCTCAACGTTAACCCTAACCCTAACCCGAACCCATAACCCATAACCCATAACCCTAACCTTCAACCTAACCCTATCCTTATCCCTATCCCTATCGCTTTCCGTATCCCTATCCCTATCCCTATCCGTATTCCTATCCCTATCCCTATCCCTATCCCTATCCCTATCCCTATCCCTATCCCTATCCCTATCCCTATCCCTATCCCTATCCCTATCCCTATCCCTATCCCTATCCCTATCCCTATCCCTATCCCTATCCCTATCCCTATTCCTATCCCTATCCCTATCCCTATCCCTTACCCTAACCCTAACCATAACCCTAACCCTAACCCTAACCCTAACCCTTACCCAACCCCATCCCATTACCCTAACCCTAACCCTAACCCTAACCCTAACCCTAACCCTTAACCCTAACCCTAACCCTATCCCTATCCCTATCCCTATCCCTATCCCTATCCCTATCCCTATCCCTATCCCTATCCCTATCCCTATCCCTAACCCTAACCCTTACCCTAACCCTAAACTTAAACCTATCCCTAACCCTATACCTATACCTAAACCTACCCCCAACCCTAACCCTAACCCTAACCCTAAGACAAACCCCTAACCGGTAACCCTTAAACCCTAACCCCTATCCCCTAACCCCTAACCCCTAACCCCCAACCCTACCCTACCCGAACCCTAACCCTAACCTTCACCCTAACCTGAACCCGAACCCATAACCCATAACCCATAACCCAAACCTTCAACCTAACCCTATCCCTATCCCTATCCCTATTCGTATCCCTATCCCTATCCCTATCCCTATCCCTATCCCTATCCCTATCCCTATCCCTATCCCTATCCCTATCCCTATCCCTATCCCTATCCCTATCCCTATCCCTAACCCTAACCCAAAACCCATAACCCTAAACCTAACCCTAACCCTAACCTTAACCCTACCCTAACCCTAACCCTAACCCTATCCATATCCCTAAACCTAACCTTAACTCAATCCTAACCCTATCCCTATCCCGATCCCTATCCCTAACCATAACCCTAACCCTAACCCTAACCCTAACCCTAACTCAACGTTAACCCTAACACTATCCCTAATCCTATCCCTAACCCAACCCTAATGCTATCCCTATCCCTATCCCTAACCCTAACCCTTACCCTAAACCTAAACTTAAACCTATCCCTATCCCTATACCTAAACCTACCCCCAACCCTAACCCTAACCCTAACCCTAAGACAAACCCCTAACCGGTAACCCTTAAACCCTAACCCCTAACCCCTAACCCCTAACCCCTAACCCCTAACCCTACCCTACCCTAACCCTAACCCTAACCCTAACCTTCACCCTAACCCGAACCCGAACCCATAACCCATAACCCATAACCCTAACGTTCAACCTAACCCTATCCCTATCCCTATCCCTGTCGCTATCCGTATCCCTATACCTATCCCTATCCCTATCCGTATCCCTATCCCTATCCCTATCCCTATCCCTATCCCTATCCCTATCCCTATCCCTATCCCTATCCCTTACCCAAACCCTAACCCTAACCCTAACCCTAAGAGAAACCCCTAACCTGTAACCCTTAAATCCTAACCCCTATCCCCTAACCCCTAACCCCTAACCCCTAACCCTACCCTACCCTAACCCTAACCCTAACCCTAACCTTCACCCTAACCTCAACCCGAACCCATAACCCATAACCCATAACCCTAACCTTCAACCTATCCCTATCCCTATCCCTATCCCTATCCCTATCCC
>NW_026612581.1:0-1000 GCF_029931775.1 Euleptes europaea | reverse complement strand
TTAACCCTAACCCTAACCCTAACCCCAAACCCTGACCCTGACCCTGACCCTAACCCTAACCCTAACCCTAACTCTAACCCTAACCTCTAACCCTAACCCGAATCCGAACCCGATCCCGAACCCTAACCCTAACCCTAATTCAACCCTAACCCTAACCCTAACGCTAAACCCTATCCCTATCCCTATCCCTATCCCTATCCCTATCCCTATCCCTATCCCTATCCCTATCCCTATCCCTATCCCTATCCCTATCCCTATCCCTATCCCTATCCCTATCCCTATCCCTATCCCTATCCCTATCCCTATCCCTATCCCTATCCCTATCCCTATCTCTATCCCTATCCCTATCCCTATCCCTATCCCTAAACCTAAACCTAAACCTAAACCTAAACCTTACCCTAAACCTAACCCTAACCCTAACCCTAACCCTAACCCTAACCCTAACCCTAACCCTAACCCTAACTGCAAACCATGATCCTGACCCTAACCCTAACGCTAACCCTAGCCTTAACCCTAACCCCAAACCCTGACCCTGACCCTAACACTAACCCTAACACTAACCCTAACCCTAACCCTAACCCTAACCCTAACCCTAAATCCAAACCCTGACCCTGACCCTAACCCTAACCCTAACCCTAACTCTAACCCTAAACTCTAACCCTAACCCTAACCCTAACCCTAACCCTAACCCTAACCATAACCCTAACCCTAACCCTCTCCAAACCATGACCCTGACCCTAACCCTAACCCTAACCCTAACCGTAACCCTAACCCTAACCCTAACCCTAACCCCAAACCTAACCCTGACCCTAACCCTAACTCTAACCCTAACGCTAACCCTAACGCTAACCCTAACCCTAACTCTAACCCAAAACCCTGACCCTGACCCTAACCCTAACCCTAACCCTAACTCTAACCCTAACCTCTAACCCGAACCCGAACCCGAACCCGAACCCGATCCCGAACCCTAACCCTAACCCTAACCCTAACCCAAACCCTA
>NW_026612580.1:77500-85642 GCF_029931775.1 Euleptes europaea | reverse complement strand
TAACCCGAACCCTAACCCTAACCCTAAACCCGAACCCTAACCCTAACCCTAACCCTAACATTAACCATAACCCTAACACTTACCCTAACCCTAACCCTAACCGTAGCTCTAATCCCAACCCTAACCCTAACCCTAATCATAACCCTAACCCTAACACCAAACCCTAACTCTAACCCAAACCCTAACTCTAACCTTAACCCTAACCCTAACCCTAACCCTAACCCTAACCCTAACCCTAACCCTATCCCTAACCCAAACCCTAACCCTAACCCTAACCCTATCCCTAACCAGAACCCTAACCCTAACCCTATCCCTATCCCTATCCCTATCCCTATCCCTATCCCAATCCCTATCCCAATCCCTATCCATATCACTAAACCTAACCCTTACCCTAACCCTAACCCTAACTCTAACAATAATTCTAACCTAACCCTTACCCTAACCTAACCCTAACCCTTACCCTAACCCTAAACCTAACCCTAACAATAACCGTAACACTTACCCTTACCCTAACCCTAACCCTAACCCTAACCCTAACCCTAACCCTAACCCTAACCTCATCCCTATCCCTATCCCTATCCCTATCCCTATCCCTATCCCTATCCCTATCCCTATCCCTATCCCTATTCCTATCCCTATCCCTATCCCTATCCCTATCCCTATCCCTATCCCTATCATTAACCCTAACCCTGACCCTTACCCTAACCCAAACTCTAACTGTAATTCTAACCTAACCCTAGCCCTAACCCTAACACTTACCCTAACCCTAAACCAAACCCTAACAATAACCGTAACCCTTACTCTAACCCTAACCCTTTCCCTAACCCAAACCCTAACCCTAACCCTAACCCTAACCCCAACCCTATCCCTATCCCTAACCCTAAACCTAACTCTACTCCTTACTCTAACCTAACCTTAACCCAAACCCTAACCCTAATCCTAAACCTAATCCTGACACTAACCTGAAACCTAATCCTAATCCTAACCCTAACGTCCCGAACCGTGACAACCTTCACGAGACACTGACCCTAACCCTAACCCCAAACCCTAATCCTAACCTGAACCCGAACCCGTAACCCTTACTCTATCCCTAACCCTAACCCTAACCCTTACCCTAACCCTAACCCTAACCCTAACCCTAACCCTAACCCTAACCCTAACCCTAACCCTAACTTTCTCTCACCCTAACCCTAACCCTAATCCTAACCCTAACCCTAACCCTAACGCTAACGCTAACGCTAACCCTAACCCAAACCCAAACCCTAACCCTAACCCTAACCCTGTACCTGTCCCTGTCCCTGTCCCTGTCCCTGTCCCTGTCCCTGTCCCTGTCCCTGTCCCTGTCATTGTCCCTGTCCCTGTCCCTGCCCCTGACCCTGCCCCTGTCCCTGTCCCTGTCCCTATCCCTATCCCTATCCCTATCCCTATCCCTAACCCTTTCCCTTTCCCTTTCCCTTTCCCTTTCAATTTCCCTTTCCCTTTCCCTGTCCCTGTCCCTGTCCCTGTCCCTGTCCCTGCCACTGCCCCTGCCCCTCTCCCTGTCCCTGCCCCTGTCCCGGTCCCTATCCCTATCCCTAACCCTAACCCAACCCTGACCCTGAACTTATCCTGACCCGAACCCTAACCCTAACACCAAACCCTAACCCAAACTCTAACCCTAACCCTAACAATAACCCTACCCCGACCCCAAACCCGAACCCGAACCCGAACCCTATCCCTATCCCTATCCCTATCCCTATCCCTATCCCTATCCCTATCCCTATCCCTATCCCTATCCCTATCCCTATCCCTATCCCTATCCCTATCCCTATCCCTATCCCTATCCCTATCCCTATCCCTATCCCTATCCCTATCCCTAACCCTAACCCTAACCCTAACCCTTACCCTTACCCTTACCATTACACTAACCGTAATTCAAACCTAACCCTAACCCTGACCCTGACCATGACCCTAACTCTAACCCTAACCCTAACCCTAACCCTAACTCTAACCCAAACCCTAACCCTAATCGTAACCCTAATCCTAACCCTAACCCTAACACTAACCCTAACCCTAACCCTAACCCTAACCCTAACCCTAACCCTAACCCTAACCCAAACCCTAACCCTAACCCTAACCCTAACCCTAACCCTAACCATTACTCTAACCCTAACTCTAACCTTAATTCTAACCTAACCCTAACCCTTACCCTTACCCGAACCCTAACCCTAAAACCAAATCCTAACCCGAACCCTATCCCTATCCCTTTCCCTATCCCTATCCCTATCCCTATCCCTATTCCTATCCCTATCCCTATCTCTATCCCTATCCCTATCCCTATCCCTATCCCTATCCCTATCCGTAAACCTAACCCTAACCCTAACCCTAACCCTTACTCTTACTCTAACCCTACTTCTAACCTAACCCTAACCCTAACACCAAAACCTAACCCTAACCCTAACCCTAACTCTAACCTTATCCCTATCCCTATCCCTATCCCTATCCCTATCCCTATCCCTATCCCTATCCCTATCCCTATCCCTATCCCTATCCCTATCCCTATCCCTATCCCTATCCCTATCCCTATCCCTATCCCTATCCCTATCCCTATCCCTAACCCTATCCCTAACCCTAACCCTTACCCTAACCCTAACCCTAACCCTGACCCTAACCCTAACTTTCCCTAACCCTAACCCTAACCCTAATCCAAACACTAACCCTAACCCTAACGCTAACCCTAACCCAAACCCTAACCCTAACCCTAACCCTGTCCATGTCCCTGTCGCTGTCACGGTCCCTTTCCCTGTCCCTGTCCCTGTCCCTGTCCCTGTCCCTGTCCCTGTCCCTGTCATTGTCCCTGTCCCTGTCCCTGCCCCTGCCCCTGCCCCTGCCCCTGTCCCTGTCCCTGTCCCTGTCCCTGTCCCTGTCCCTATCCCTATCCCTATCCCTAACCCTTTCCCTTTCCCTTTCCCTTTCCCTTTCCCTTTCCCTTTCCCTGTCCCTGTCCCTGTCCCTGCCCCTGCCCCTGCCCCTGCCCCTGTCCCTGTCCCTGCCCCTGTCCCTATCCCGATCCCTAACCCAAACCCAACCCTGACCCTGAACTTATCCTGACCCGAACCCTAACCCTAACACCAAACCCTAACCCTAACTCTAACTCTAACCCTAACCCGAACAATAACCCGAACCCGAACCCGAAACCGAACCCGAACCCGAACCCGAACCCGAACTCAAACCCTAACCCTATCCCTATCCCTATCCCTATCCCTATCCCTATCCCTATCCCTATCCCTATCCCTATCCCTATCCCTATCCCTATCCCTATCACTAACCCTAACCCTAACCCTTACCCTTACGCTAACCGTAATTCTAACCTAACCCTAACCCTGACCCTGACCCTGACCCTGACCCTAACTGTAACCCTAACCCAAACCCTAACCCTAACCCTAACTCTAATCCTAACCCTAACCCTAATCCTAATCCGAACCTTAACCCTAACCCTAACCCTAACCCTAACTCTCACCCTAACAATAACCCTAACCCTAAACCTAACTCTAATCCTAACTCTAACCTAACCTTAACCCAACCCTAACCCTAACCCTAATCCTAACCCTAATCCTAACCCTAACCCTAACCCTAACCCTAACCCTAACCCTAACCCTAAACCTAACCTTACCCTTACTCTAACCCTAACTCTAACCTTAATTCTAACCTAACTCTAACCTTTACCCTTACACTAACCCTTACCCTAACCCTAACCCTAACACCAAATCCTAACCCTATCCCTATCCCTATCCCTTTCCCTTTCCCTATCCCTATCCCTATCCCTATCCCTATCCCTATCCCTATCCCTATCCCTATCCCTATCCCTATCCCTATCCCTATCCCTATCCCTATCCCTATCCCAATCCCAATCCGTAAACTTAACACTAACCCTAACCCTTACTCTTACTCTAACCCTAACTCTAACCCTAATTCTAACCTAACCCTAACCCTAACACTAACCCTAACCCTAACCCTAACTCTAATCCTTACTCTAACCTAACCTTATCCCAAACACTAACCCTAACCCTAATCCTAACCCTAATCCTAACCCTAATCCTAACCCGAACCCGAACCCGAACCCGAACCCGAACCCGAACCCGAACCCGAACCCTAATCCTAATCCTTACTCTTACTCTAACCCTAACTCTAACCCTAATTCTAACCTAACCCTAACACTAACTCTAACCCTAACCCTAACGTTCCCTAACCCTAACCCTAACCCTGTCCCTGTCCATGTCCCTGTCCCTGCCCCTGTCCCTGTCATTGTCCCTATCCCTGTCCCTGTCCCTGTCTTTGTCTTTGTCCCTGTCCCTGCCCCTGCCCCTGCCCCTGTCCCTGTCCCTGTCCCTGTCCCTGTCCCTGTCCCTGTCCCTATCCCTATCCCTATCCCTATCCCTTTCCCTATCCCTATCCCTATCCCTATCCCTTTCCCTTTCCCTATCCCTTTCCCTTTCCCTTTCCCTTTCCCTTTCCCTATCACTGCCCCTGTCCCTGTCCCTGTCCCTGTCCCTGTCCCTGTCCCTGTCCCTGTCCCTGTCCCTGTCCCTGTCCCTATCCCTATCCTGATCCCTAACCCTAACCCAACCCTGACCCTGAACTTATCCTGACCCTAACCATAACACTAACACCAAACCCTAACCCTAACTCTAACTCTAACCCTAACCCTAACAATAACCCTAACCCGACCCCGACCCCGACCCCGAACCCAAACTTGAACCCGAACCCGAACCCTTACCCGAACCCGAACCCGAACCCGCACCCCAACCAGAACCCGAACCCAAACCAGAACCCGAACCCTAACCCAAACCCTAACCCTAACCCTAACCCTAACCCTAACCCTAACCCTAAACCTAACCCTAACACTAACCCTAATCCTTACCCTAACCCTAACCCTTACTCTAACACTAACCCTAACCCTAACCCTAAAGACAAACGCTAACTCTAACCCTAACCCTAACACCAAACCCTAACGCTAATCCTAACACCAATCCCTAAATCTAACCCTAACCCTAACTCTAACCCTAACACTAACGCTTTCCCTGTCCCTAACCTTATCCCAATCCCTATCCCTAACCCTAACTCTGACCCTGACCCTGACCCTAATCCTAACCCTTACACCAAACCCTAACCCTAACCCTAACCCTATCCCTCACCCTGTCATGGTCAATGACATAACTATGGTACTTCGTAAACATGTTCAGGATTAATTCGTTATAGAGCTAGTATACATCATGCAAACTGGGCCACTGAAGAGGTTTGTGTAATGTATAATGAAAGTCTTTGTAATGCAGACAGGCTGATGGATACTCTCAAGGTCAGCTCAATCAAGAGCAACCTAATACAGTCGCTCTAATTCCTTCTTACGAAGGGATCCTTTCACTTAAAGTCCCGAACCGCGACAACCTTCACCAGACCCTGACCCTAACCCTAACCCTCACCCTCACCCTCACCCTCACCCTAACCCTCACCCTCACCCTCACCCTCACACTCACCCTCACCTTCACCCTCACCCTCACCCTCACCCTAATCCTAACCCTAACCCTAACTCTAACCCTAACCCTAACCCTAACCCTAACACTAACACTAACACTAACCCCAACCCTATGACAAAAATTAACCCAAACCATAACCCTAACCCTAAAACATACCCTAACCCTGACTCTAATCCTAACCCTAACCCTAACCCTAACCCTAATCATAACCCTAACCCGGACCCTGACCCTAACCCTAACCCTAACCCTAACCCTAACACCAAACCCTAACTCTAACCCTAACCCTAACCCTAACTCTAACCCTAACCCTAACCCTATCCCTATCCCTATCCCTAACCCTAACCCTAACCCTAACCCTAACCCTAACGTTATCCCTATACCTATCCCGATCCCTACCCCTATCCCTACCCCTATCCCTATCCCTATCCCTATCCCTATCACTAACCCTAACCCTTACCCTTACCCTTACCCTTACCCTAACCCTAACTCTAACCGTAATTCTAACATAACCCTAACCCTAACCCTAACCCTAACCCTAACCCTAACCCTCACCCTATCCCTAACCCTATCCCTATCCCTATCCCTATCCCTATCCCTATCCCTATCCCTATCCCTATCCCTATCCCTATCCCTATCCCTTACCCTAACCCTAACCCTAACCCTAACCGTAACCCTGACTCTCCCCCTAACCCTAACACTAACCCTAACCCTAACTCTAACTCTAATCCTTACTCTAACCTAACCTTAACCCAAACCCTAACCCTTATCCTAACCCTAATCTTAGCCCTAATCCTAACCCTAACCCTAACTCTAACCTGAACCCGAACCCGAACCCGAACCCGAACCCGAACCCAAACCCAAACCCAAACCCGAACCCGAACCCGAACCCTAATCCTAATCCTAATCCTAATCCTAATCCTAATCCTAATCCTAACACTAACGTCCCGAACCGCGACAACCTTCTCCAGACCCTGACCCTAACCTTAACCCCAAACCCTAATCCTAACCCGAAACCGAAACCGAACCCGAACCCGAACCCGTAACCCTTACTCTAACCCTAACCCGAACCCTAACTCTAATCCTAACTCTTACCTAACCTTAACCCAAACCCTAACCCTAATGCTAACGCTAATCCTAACCCTAACGTTAATCTTAATCCTAACCCTAAAGTCCCGAACCGCGACAACCTTCACCAGA
Source organism: Euleptes europaea (assembly GCF_029931775.1). Lineage (NCBI taxonomy): Eukaryota > Metazoa > Chordata > Lepidosauria > Squamata > Sphaerodactylidae > Euleptes > Euleptes europaea. The sequence continues at coordinate 78,932 of NW_026612580.1, read as the reverse complement.
CCCTGACCCTAACCCTAACCCCAAACCCAAATCCGAATCCGAACCCGAACCCGAACCCGAACCCGAACCCGAACCCGAACCCGAACCCGATCCCGATTCCGATCCCAATCCCAATCCGGATCCCGATCCCGATCCGATCCGATCCCTAACCCTAACCCTAACCCGAAACCTAACCCTAACCCTAACCCTAACCCTAACCCTAATTCTAACCTAATCCTAACCCTAACCCTTACCCTTACCCTTACCCTAACTCTAACCCTAACCCTAACCCTAACACCAAATCCTATCCCTATCCCTATCCCTATCCCTATCCCTATCACTATCGCTATCCCTATCCCTATCCCTATCCCTATCCCTAACCCTAACCCTTACCCTTACCCTTACCATTACTCTAACCATAACTCTAACCCTAATTCTAGGGGAAAGGATAGGGATAGGGATAGGGATAGGGTTGGGATTTGTTGTTAGGGTTAGGGTTAGGGTTAGGGTTAGGGTAAGGGTTAGGGTTAGGGTTAGGGTTAGGGTTAGGGTTAGGGTTAGGGTTAGGGTTAGGGTTAGGGTTAGGGTTAGGGTAAGTGTTAGGGTTAGGGTTAGGGTTAGGGTTCGGGTTCGGGTTCGGGTTTGGGTTCGGGTTCGGGTTCGGGTTCGGGTTAGGGTTAGGGTTAGGGTTAGGGTGAGGGTGAGGGTGAGGGTGAGGGTGAGGGTGAGGGTGAGGGTGAGGGTGAGGGTTACGGTCAGTCAGGGTCTGGGGTTAGGGTTAGGGTTAGGGTTATCGTCAGGGTCAGGGTCAGGGTTATCATGGTTCTTGCCGTTAAGTGCCTACACTTTTAGAAAGGATCCCTTACCGAGAAGGGATGTGTTATCTTGTTCAGCGAGACACCACTAGACATGAATCAACGGTTCCTAGAAACATGTTATGGTTCCTAGAAAATCTGTTGAACACGCCAATAAATTTATAATACTGGACATGAGTAGAAGTATAAAAAACACATTTTTTACATTATATAATATATGCTTTTTGGTTGCAAAGCCTTAAAATAGCATATATGGCCATACATCATTAGTCTTAAACATGTTTATATAGCAGTAATCATTCACACTCTCTATGCCTCCATAAAGGAGTATCTTAATCAGAATATAGTCAGAAAGTAACTTTAGTGCAATGCACTTTCATTCAGAATATCCCTATCCCTATCGCTATCGCTATCCCTATCCCTATCCCTATCCCTATCCCTAACCCTAACCCTTACCCTTACCCTTACCATTACTCTAACCATAACTCTAACCCTAATTCTAGGGGAAAGGATAGGGATAGGGATAGGGATAGGGTTGGGATTTGTTGTTAGGGTTAGGGTTAGGGTTAGGGTTAGGGTAAGTGTTAGGGTTAGGGTTAGGGTTAGGGTTAGGGTTCGGGTTCGGGTTCGGGTTCGGG
>NW_026612580.1:55000-62500 GCF_029931775.1 Euleptes europaea | reverse complement strand
TCCCTCTGTTGAGGACCTTCTGACACTATCGCAGAGGTCTAGCTAGCATTGGTAAGCCAAATAGGTTTCGTTTGTAAGAATCCATAAATCCAATGGACTCTCTGTGTTCCAATATATGGAAAGATCACTGCACTTAGGTTCCCATTCAAAGAATAGGAATTCTAAGGGTCTCTATCCTCTTCTAGGAATAGAGCACTCTCACAAGAAGACTGTAAGTAAGATATGTTGAAATATCCAGATCATGATACTTCAAGATACCTCAGAGAACTGCTGTCCACGCAAGGATCAGAGTCTCAATGTTTTACATCTCAGGCCTCTGAGATGGACAAATGTTACTTCAGCTGCAGTCTGCAAGCAATAACAATTTGAAGTGCCGGCTGTACTGTGGCTGTATTCATACTGTTTCTAGACTCATTAAGGGTGAAGAGATATCCTTTATCTCCTCTTTCTTATCCATTAAGAGGGATACCTTTTATTCCCTTTATCTGATATGATGTCCAGTACAGAAATGGCTTACTAGCAGCTCCTCAGCTCTTTAGGTCCATCTATGGGCGTCCTTTCCTTTCAGTCCACACTTTCCATTCAGTATAAACACTTATTTCTGAGTTACATGATCACGTTAAATACATAATTTGTATACCATCCTCTTCGTTAGGACAATACGCATTAAATGAGACTACTGTGAGATTTGTAGCACCACATTTAACTCTGTAACTCATAAAACACAATTATAGCTTACATTGTCACTTGCAAAGTGTCTTTGTTTACAGTAGTCAGTAGCATGGCCTTTAGCGAGATTACAGAAGAGCAAGAAAGCATATTAGTCATATCTTTGAGAGAGCTTTAATGCCTTTAAGCTATAATAAGTACAGTTTCAGCTATTAATGTATTAGTACATTAAGATATCTTAAGACCTTGAGAAGGACAAAAGTATCCTGCTTTTGTGATTCTGACATCTGTCAGCTGCAGAAAGGTGGTTTAGGTCACATCTTATTTGATAGATAAAGAATGGTGCTCTGCTTGGCCCCTTCAAGGACAAGAATGACATTATTAGGTAGCTCTTGATAGAGCTGATCATGAGAGTATTCCATCAGCCTGTCAGCAATACACAGACTTTCATTATACATTACACAAACCTCTGCAGTGGCCCAGTTTGCATGATGTGTACTAGCACTATATGGAATTAATCCTGCATATGTTCACAGAATACCATAGTTATGTCAGAGACCATGACAAGGTTAGGGTTAGGGGTTAGGGGTTAGGGTTAGGGTTAGGGTTGGGTTAGGGTTAGGGTTAGGGTTAGGGTTAGGGCAAGGGTTAGGGTTAGGGTTAGGGTTAGGGTTAGGGTTAGGGTTAGGGTTAGGGTTAGGGTTAGGGTTAGGGTTAGGGTTAGGGTTAGGGTTAGGGTTAGGGTTAGGGTAAGGGTTAGGGTCAGGGTCGGGGGTAGGGTTAGAGTTAGTGAGTGTTAGAGTTAGGGTAAGGGTTAGGGTTAGGGTTAGGGTTAGGGTTAGGTTTAGGGTTAGGGTTGGGTTAGGGTAGGGTTAGGGTTGGGTTAGGGTTGGGTTAGGGTAAGGGTTAGGGTTAGGGTCAGGGTTGTCACGGTTATAATCCTGGAATTAATCCTGTACATGTTCACAGAATACCATAGTTATGTCAGAGACCATGACAAGGTTAGGGTTAGGGTTTAGGGGTTAGGGTTAGGGTTAGGGTTAGGGTTAGGGTTGGGTTAGGGTTAGGGTTAGGGTTAGGGTTAGGGTTAGGGCAAGGGTTAGGGTTAGGGTTAGGGTTAGGTTTAGGGTTAGGTTTAGGGTTAGGGTTAGGGTTAGGGTTAGGGTTAGGGTTAGGGTTAGGGTTAGGTTTAGGGTTAGGGTTAGGGTTAGGGTTAGGGTTAGGGTCAGGGTCGGGGGTAGGGTTAGGGTTAGTGAGTATTAGAGTTAGGGTAAGGGTTAGGGTTAGGGTTAGGGTTAGGTTTAGGGTTAGGGTTAGGGTTAGGGTTAGGGTTAGGGTTAGGGTTAGGGTTAGGGTTAGGGTTAGGGTTAGGGTTAGGGTTAGGGTTGGGTTAGGGTTGGGTTAGGGCTGGGTTAGGGTTGGGTTAGGGTAAGGGTTAGGGTTAGGGTCAGGGTTGTCACGGTTATAATCCTGGAATTAATCCTGTACATGTTCACAGAATACCATAGTTATGTCAGATACCATGACAGGGTTAGGGTTAGGGTTAGGGTTAGGGTTAGGGTTAGGGTTAGGGTTAGGGTTAGGGTTAGGGTTAGGGTTAGGGTTAGGGTTAGGGTTAGGGTTAGGGTTAGGGTTAGGGTTAGGGTTAGGGTTAGGGTTAGGGTTAGGGTTAGGGTAAGAGACAGGGTCTGGAGTTAGGGTTAGGGTTAGGGTTAGGGTTAGGGTTAGGGTTAGGGTTAGGGTTAGGGTTAGGGTTAGGGTTAGGGTTAGGGTTAGGGTTAGGGTTAGGGTTGGGGTAGGGTTGGGGTAGGGTTGGGTTAGGGTTGGGTTAGGGTAAGGGTTACGGTTAGGGTCAGGGTTGTCACGGATATAATCCTGGAATTAATCCTGTACATGTTCACAGAATACCATAGTTATGTCAGATACCATGACAGGGTTAGGGTTAGGTTTAGGGTTAGGGTTAGAGTTAGGGTTAGGGTTAGGGTTAGGGTTAGGGTTAGGGTTAGCGTTAGCGTTAGCGTTAGCGTTAGGGTAAGAGACAGGGTCTGGAGTTAGGGTTAGGGTTAGGGTTAGGGTTAGGGTTAGGGTTAGGGTTAGGGTTAGGGTTAGGGTTAGGGTTAGGGTTAGGGTTAGGGTTAGGGTTAGGGTTAGGGTTAGGGTTAGGGTTAGGGTTAGGGTTATGGTCAGTAAGGGTCTGGGGTTAGGGTTAGGGTTATCATCAGGGTCAGGGTCAGGGTTACGTGGTTCTTGCCGTTAAGTGCCTACACTCTTAGAAAGGATCCCTTCCCGAGAAGGGATGTGTTATCTTGTTCAGCGAGACACCACTAGACATGAATCAACGGTTCCTAGAAACATGTTATGGTTCCTAGAAAATCTGTTGAACACGCCAATAAATTTATAATACTGGACATGAGTAGAAGTATAAAAAACACATTTTTTACATTATATAATATACGCTTTTTGGTTGCAAAGCCTTAAAATAGCATATATGGCCATACATCATTAGTCTTAAACATGTTTATATAGCAGTAATCATTCACACTCTCTATGCCTCCATAAAGGAGTATCTTAATCACAATATAGTCAGAAAGTAACTTTAGTGCAATGCACTTTCATTCAGAATATAAGGTTACAGAAATCCTGTAAAAATATGGTTAATTCTTTGGAGAAAGATTTGGTTAGCAGCATCCTAACTTAAATCATAATATTTCAGTGCAGAACACACACTATAGCTTGCTGTGTCGTCTATAGTCCTCTTAAGAATCTATGAGAACATATGAAGTTATCCCAGAGTATCTGTATTTTCTAAGACTTGAATCCTTTTAAGACTTGTATTAAGATTCTTAACTGATCATCATTAAGATCAGGCATTGTCTATGTCCATGCTATGCATATTCTTTCTAGTTTTAGACATCAAAGCTGAACATATAAATACTATGTGTTAGCTTAAAGCTGTTTAAAGTCTCTTTGGCAGTGCCAATCTGTGTATGCGCTGTACAATGTATCAGCATTGTGCATATCTCACAGTACTTTGTGAGAGTCTCCTTTCCCTTCAGGAACATGTCTGGTCTCTTGCTCTGAGCAGGTTCAGAAGTCCCTCTGTTGAGGACCTTCTGACACTATCGCAGAGGTCTAGCTAGCATTGGTAAGCCAAATAGGTTTCGTTTGTAAGAATCCATAAATCCAATGGACTCTCTGTGTTCCAATATATGGAAAGATCACTGCACTTAGGTTCCCATTCAAAGAATAGGAATTCTAAGGGTCTCTATCCTCTTCTAGGAATAGAGCACTCTCACAAGAAGACTGTAAGTAAGATATGTTGAAATATCCAGATCATGATACTTCAAGATACCTCAGAGAACTGCTGTCCACGCAAGGATCAGAGTCTCAATGTTTTACATCTCAGGCCTCTGAGATGGACAAATGTTACTTCAGCTGCAGTCTGCAAGCAATAACAATTTGAAGTGCCGGCTGTACTGTGGCTGTATTTATACTGTTTCCAGACTCATTAAGGGTGAAGAGATATCCTTTATCTCCTCTTTCTTATCCATTAAGAGGGATACCTTTTATTCCCTTTATCTGATATGATGTCCAGTACAGAAATGGCTTACTAGCAGCTCCTCAGCTCTTTAGGTCCATCTATGGGCGTCCTTTCCTTTCAGTCCACACTTTCCATTCAGTATAAACACTTATTTCTGAGTTACATGATCACGTTAAATACATAATTTGTATACCATCCTCTTCGTTAGGACAATACGCATTAAATGAGACTACTGTGAGATTTGTAGCACCACATTTAACTCTGTAACTCATAAAACACAATTATAGCTTACATTGTCACTTGCAAAGTGTCTTTGTTTACAGTAGTCAGTAGCATAGCCTTTAGCGAGATTACAGAAGAGCAAGAAAGCATATTAGTCATATCTTTGAGAGAGCTTTAATGCCTTTAAGCTATAATAAGTACAGTTTCAGCTATTAATGTATTAGTACATTAAGATATCTTAAGACCTTGAGAAGGACAAAAGTATCCTGCTTTTGTGATTCTGACATCTGTCAGCTGCAGAAAGGTGGTTTAGGTCACATCTTATTTGATAGATAAAGAATGGTGCTCTGCTTGGCCCCTTCAAGGACAAGAATGACATTATTAGGTAGCTCTTGATAGAGCTGACCATGAGAGTATTCCATCAGCCTGTCAGCAATACACAGACTTTCATTATACATTACACAAACCTCTGCAGTGGCCCAGTTTGCATGATGTGTACTAGCACTATATGGAATTAATCCTGCATATGTTCACAGAATACCATAGTTATGTCAGAGACCATGACAAGGTTAGGGTTAGGGGTTAGGGGTTAGGGTTAGGGTTAGGGTTGGGTTAGGGTTAGGGTTAGGGTTAGGGTTAGGGCAAGGGTTAGGGTTAGGGTTAGGGTTAGGGTTAGGGTTAGGGTTAGGGTTAGGGTTAGGGTTAGGGTTAGGGTTAGGGTTAGGGTTAGGGTTAGGGTTAGGGTTAGGGTTAGGGTTAGGGTTAGGGTTAGGGTAAGGGTTAGGGTTAGGGTCAGGGTCGGGGGTAGGGTTAGAGTTAGTGAGTGTTAGAGTTAGGGTAAGGGTTAGGGTTAGGGTTAGGGTTAGGGTTAGGGTTAGGGTTAGGGTTAGGGTTAGGTTTAGGGTTAGGGTTGGGTTAGGGTAGGGTTAGGGTTGGGTTAGGGTTGGGTTAGGGTAAGGGTTAGGGTTAGGGTCAGGGTTGTCACGGTTATAATCCTGGAATTAATCCTGTACATGTTCACAGAATACCATAGTTATGTCAGAGACCATGACAAGGTTAGGGTTAGGGTTTAGGGGTTAGGGTTAGGGTTAGGGTTAGGGTTAGGGTTAGGGTTGAGTTAGGGTTAGGGTTAGGGTTAGGGTTAGGGCAAGGGTTAGGGTTAGGGTTAGGGTTAGGTTTAGGGTTAGGTTTAGGGTTAGGGTTAGGGTTAGGGTTAGGGTTAGGTTTAGGGTTAGGGTTAGGGTTAGGGTTAGGGTCAGGGTCGGGGGTAGGGTTAGGGTTAGTGAGTATTAGAGTTAGGGTAAGGGTTAGGGTTACGGTTAGGGTTAGGGTTAGGTTTAGGGTTAGGTTTAGGGTTAGGGTTAGGGTTAGGGTTAGGGTTAGGGTTAGGGTTAGGGTTGGGTTAGGGTTGGGTTAGGGCTGGGTTAGGGTTGGGTTAGGGTAAGGGTTAGGGTTAGGGTCAGGGTTGTCACGGTTATAATCGTGGAATTAATCCTGTACATGTTCACAGAATACCATAGTTATGTCAGATACCATGACAGGGTTAGGGTTAGGGTTAGGGTTAGGGTTAGGGTTAGGGTTAGGGTTAGGGTTAGGGTTAGGGTTAGGGTTAGGGTTAGGGTTAGGGTTAGGGTTAGGGTTAGGGTTAGGGTTAGGGTTAGGGTTAGGGTTAGGGTTAGGGTAAGAGACAGGGTCTGGAGTTAGGGTTAGGGTTAGGGTTAGGGTTAGGGTTAGGGTTAGGGTTAGGGTTAGGGTTAGGGTTAGGGTTAGGGTTAGGGTTAGGGTTAGGGTTAGGGTTGGGGTAGGGTTGGGGTAGGGTTGGGTTAGGGTTGGGTTAGGGTAAGGGTTACGGTTAGGGTCAGGGTTGTCACGGATATAATCCTGGAATTAATCCTGTACATGTTCACAGAATACCATAGTTATGTCAGATACCATGACAGGGTTAGGGTTAGGGTTAGGGTTAGGGTTAGGGTTAGGGTTAGAGTTAGGGTTAGGGTTAGGGTTAGGGTTAGCGTTAGCGTTAGCGTTAGCGTTAGCGTTAGGGTAAGAGACAGGGTCTGGAGTTAGGGTTAGGGTTAGGGTTAGGGTTAGGGTTAGGGTTAGGGTTAGGGTTAGGGTTAGGGTTAGGGTTAGGGTTAGGGTTAGGGTTAGGGTTAGGGTTAGGGTTAGGGTTAGGGTTAGGGTTAGGGTTAGGGTTAGGGTTAGGGTTAGGGTCAGTAAGGGTCTGGGGTTAGGGTTAGGGTTATCATCAGGGTCAGGGTCAGGGTTACGTGGTTCTTGCCGTTAAGTGCCTACACTCTTAGAAAGGATCCCTTCCCGAGAAGGGATGTGTTATCTTGTTCAGCGAGACACCACTAGACATGAATCAACGGTTCCTAGAAACATGTTATGGTTCCTAGAAAATCTGTTGAACACGCCAATAAATTTATAATACTGGACATGAGTAGAAGTATAAAAAACACATTTTTTACATTATATAATATATGCTTTTTGGTTGCAAAGCCTTAAAATAGCATATATGGCCATACATCATTAGTCTTAAACATGTTTATATAGCAGTAATCATTCACACTCTCTATGCCTCCATATAGGAGTATCTTAATCAGAATATAGTCAGAAAGTAACTTTAGTGCAATGCACTTTCATTCAGAATATAAGGTTACAGAAATCCTGTAAAAATATGGTTAATTCTTTGGAGAAAGATTTGGTTAGCAGCATCCTAACTTAAATCATAATATTTCAGTGCAGAACACACACTATAGCTTGCTGTGTCGTCTATAGTCATCTTAAGAATCTATGAGAACATATGAAGTTATCCCAGAGTATCTGTATTTTCTAAGACTTGAATCCTTTTAAGACTTGTATTAAGATTCTTAACTGATCATCATTAAGATCAGGCATTGTCTATGTCCATGCTATGCATATTCTTTCTAGTTTTAGACATCAAAGCTGAACATATAAATACTATGTGTTAGCTTAAAGCTGTTTAAAGTCTCTTTGGCAGTGCCAATCTGTGTATGCGCTGTACAATGTATCAGCATTGTGCATATCTCACAGTACTTTGTGAG
>NW_026612580.1:37500-50000 GCF_029931775.1 Euleptes europaea | reverse complement strand
ACTGAGCAAAGAACTCCGCCCACCGTTGTTGTTTCGCCGATAGCTTATGGGACCCCGTGAGGGCAGCTAGATTTTTGTGATCGGTCCAAACTTCAAAGGGTACTTTAGACCCTTCCAAGAATTGCCGCCATAAAGTCAGTGCATGATGAACTGCAGAGGCCTCTTTCTCCCAGATGGGCCAGTTTAATTGAGCGTGCGCAAATTTTTTTGAAAAGTAAGCGCAAGGGTGAAGAAGACCGTCCGGTCCTTGTTGGAGGAGAGCCCCTCCCATGGCTACATCGGAAGCATCGACTTGCACAATAAACATTTGATTTGGGTCTGGGTGCCGTAGCACCGGCTCCGAAGTGAAAAGGCGTTTGAGGGCCAGAAAGGCGGCTTGGCATTGCTCAGTCCATAGGATTTTTGCGGAGGGCAAGGCAGCCGAGCTTACTTTTCCCTTTGTTTTCAGCAGGTCCGTAATGGGCAAAGCCACTTGGGCGAAGTTAGGGATGAATCCCCGATAGAAGTTTGCAAATCCCAGAAATTGCTGTACTTGCTTGCGGTTGGTGGGGGGAGTCCAATCGAGGACGGCTTGGACTTTGGCGGGGTCCATGCGAAGACCTTGGTGGGAGATGATGTATCCCAAAAACGTGGGTTTGCTTTGGTGAAATTCACACTTAGCTAGTTTAGCGAACAGTTGATGGTTACGCAGGCGTTGTAGAACTTCCCTGACCAGAGTCACATGCTCGTCCATAGTTTTCGAATAAATGAGAATGTCATCTAAGTAGACCACCACCCCACGATATAGAAGGTCATGTAGGATTTCATTGATGAGTTGCATGAAGACCCCCGGGGCCCCTTTTAATCCGAACGGCATTACAAGGAATTCATACATTCCGAAACAGCTAGAGAAGGCAGTGAGGTGCTCATCTCCTTCGCGGATACGGACTCGGTAGTAGGCTTCCACCAAGTCTAATTTAGAGAACACACGGCCTTCCTGTAATTGTCCCAAAATATCCGATATTAATGGGATAGGATAGGCGTTGGTCTGGGTAACCGCATTGAGCTTTCTGAAGTCAATGCACAGGCGAAGGTCGCCCTCTTTTTTCCGGACGAAAAACGCGGGGGCCGAGTTTGGGGCATTCGAAGGGCGAATGAACCCTCTGGCGAGGTTTTTGTCCAAAAAGTCCCGGAGGACAGTGCGCTCGGAAGCGCTCATAGGGTAAATCTTACTTTAGGTTAATGTGCAGTCCTTTACTACTTCAATCGCACAGTCTGAGGCCCGGTGGGGGGGTAAGGCATCACATTCCCTAAGGTCGAAGACATCTTCAAAGTCCCGGTACACAGCGGGTAGAGCCGGTGGTACTGGGGTAGTAGAGGTTAATGCTGGAACGGGCGGAAATGGCAGAGCAAAGTTTTGTCGATGCTGGTCGCAGGTGGGACTAGCGAAAGAGATAGTGTTTGTTTCCCAATCAATACTGGGACTATGTCCTTTAATCCAGTTAATTCCCAAGACCACTTCAAATCGGATAGGGGCTATAGTGAAGTCTATTTGTTCCCAGTGGGAACCAATTCCCATTGCCACCCCTATGGTGCGATGATCAACTGGACCCCCCTGGAATTGGCTCCCGTCCATTTGAGCAAATTGGACGGGGGCGGGTAAAGCCTCTGAGTCGGCTCTGAGTGCAGCAAACGTGGCTTCGCTTATGAGAGTGCGACAGCAACCGGAGTCAATTAGTGCTTTGACGGGGATTTGTGGACCTCCGTTAAGATGTTGTAAAACTGCATCTACGTAGACGGTGGAGTCCACTTCTTTGATTTTGGTAGGAGCATTCGGTTTGATAGGAAGATCCTGAGAGGTCTGTGGAGATGCTCCATTCACCACAGACCGGAGCCGTTTTTTGACAAGTCGAGGGGAGATTCCAGGTTTAAGGCTGGAGAAATCCAAGGGTTTTCCTCATCCGAAGAGGGAAAGCTGTCCCCCAATGGGGCACTTGTAATCCGAGACCCAGCGGGGTCGTTGGAAGCAGGCAGGGAGGCTGGGTCCCCGGCATGGAGTGCAGAGGGTGTGGGTCTTCCCGGAGCTGCGCTGCGGGTGGCCGCGGTGCCTCTGCGTGGTGGACGACCTCGGGCGCGGGTTGTCGTGCTGGGACGAAATAATTCCTGGCGGCGTGGGCAAACGGCTGCAAAGTGGCCCATTTCTCCGCATGTAAGACAGGCACCCCTCTGAAATCGGGCTTCACGTTCCTGGAGCGGACGTGGGGGATTTCGTGGGACGAGCAGTGGTGCCTTGGGTTGAGGCTTTGGGGTGCCCTTCTCCTTGTGCTTTTGACGGACGAGAGAAATAAAGCGGCGGCGGCTTTCCACTTCCTCGGCTAATAGGATCCAGCCTTCGAGGGTATCGGGATCGCCCCGCATGTAAGACCAGTTCAGAATGTCAGGATGCAAGGCTTCCCTGAAATGATGGATTAGGGTGGTCTCGGGCCAACCTACAATTTTACTTGCCAGGCGCTGAAATTCATCGGCAAATTCCCGAACTGTAGCAGAGCCTTGTTTTAATTGTAAGAGTTCCGTTTTGGCTCTTTCTCCCAGGAAGGGGTCCTCAAACCTCCTTCTCAGGGCAGTCATGAAGTTGTTGAGGGAGCGAATTGCACGAGAGCGGGTGTCAAACTGGAGGACCATCCAGTCAGCCGCTTTGCCTGTCAGGAGGGAAGCTACGTACCGCACCCGGCTATCTTCCGTGGGGAAAAGTTGACCTTGTTCTCGCATATAACTGTCCACTTGATGCAAGAAACAAGGCAAAGTCTCAAGAGATCCGTCATACGTAGTCCTCAATTTGAGTTGCTTCCAAGGGCCGGGCGCGGGCTGACCCGGTTGCACGGGTGGTCCGGGCGGAGGAGCAACAGGAGCTCCAGGAGGCAAGGGTGGAGCAGGCACATTAGCAAGTGGTTGCACGGGTGGTCCGGGCGGAGGAGCAACAGGAGCTCCAGGAGGCAAGGGTGGAGCAGGCACATTAGCGGGTGGTTGTACGGGTACCCCCTGACCCGGTATCGGAACGGGCTGTCTCTGAGCTATCAGGGTTTGTTGTAATTGCCTGTTCTCGTGAAGCATAAGTTCCATTACTTCTTGGAGTTGATCAACACGGTCGGAGAGCTCCCGATTCTGGGCTCGTAAAAGATGAACCTCCTCACTTGGGCCACCAGTAAGATGAGGCTTACTGGTTCGGAAGCTCGTGGCCCATTGAGAGCTATCCCCATATAAATCCTCGTCTTCAGACTCATCTGAGTCTCGACGTCGGTCAGCCAAACGGCGTGCGCGTTGGGTCGCACGCGACGGGACAAACGCCGGGGAAAAAGTTAGACCTGATAGTCCCAGTACATAGTCCTTGGGGCGCGTGTCCACGTTCGCCTGATTCCTTGCTGCAGCCGCCCTGGCTGCTTCCGCCGCCTCTCTCTCTCTTGCGACCCTAGCCGCTTCGGCGGCTTGCTGATCCGCAAGAACTTTGGCGTTCTCAAGTCTTAGGGCAGCCTCTGCCGTAATGCGCGGCAAAAGTTCTGTCTCGAGGAGCAAGAGTATGGGGTCAGGTTCCCCGCCCAGCAGAGGTTGTACTCGAACCACCAGTGCGGATGCCTCGGCTCCAAACGTCGGGGTCAAAACTTGAGCCAAGGTGGCTACCGGGGTGTCCTTTGTACATTCCACAAGGAGAAGAGCGGTGCTAATAGCGACTCGCTTGGCCTCAGCCTGGCAGCTGGCCGCATCCGGGATCAGGGAAAAACCCTCCGGCGGGGCTCCCGCCATGGTAGAAAGAGTTTGTCGAGAAATAAGATTATCCAAAAGTCCAGTTAATATTTGTAAATCCTCAGTCGCCAATCGGGCATCGTCCAGTAATTGATCCAAGTCCTGAAGATCTAAACGAGCATCAGTATCCTCCGATGTTAACATCCAGAGACGTCCTGTAAGAGATTGCCACTGCGCGTGTACCAGTCCCCTCAAGCGGCAAACCTCTCGGTTCGTCCGGAAAAGTTCAGCGATTAAGTCCTGTAACAGAGTAGGGTCCCCTGAGAAGGGCTCCAGGGTAGTAGATCACCTGGAGAGCTGCACAGCTCCCATCCAAGTGGCAGGCGAACCCCCCTGGGCTCCAGCCTGGCTAGGAGAACGGTGAAGATGTGTGAGATAGCTGTCATAATGTGAGCCCTTGGCCCACAGAACCAGAAATCACCACAAAGTCATATAGAGTCCAAACAGATGGCTTTTACTGATCAAATAGGCATACAGTGCAAACGAATAAAATGACAGCTATGAAAGGCTCACTAGCTGGGAGATATTATAAGGCAGGAAAGGCGGGAGATTACACGCAGGAATACAGTTTCTCAGGAGCTGAGTTCCCAGGCTGAGTTCCCAGGCATGCGACCTTGGGGGGCAGACAATACAGCACAGAGACAGAGGCAATAACGAAACCGAGATAGCAGCCTGACATAGGGATAGGGAAAGTGATAAGGATAGGGATAGGGATAGGGATAGGGATAGGGATAGGGATAGGGATAGGGATAGGGATAGGGATAGGGATAGGGATAGGGATAGGGATAGGGATAGGGATAGGGATAGGGATAGGGATAGGGATAGGGTTAGGGTTAGGGTTAGGGATAGGATTAGGATTAGGATTAGGGTAAGCGTAAGCGTAAGGGTTAGGGTTAGGTTAGATTTAGGGTTAGAGTTAGGGTTAGAGTAAGGGTAAGGGTTCGGGTTAGGGTTAGGGTTAGGGTTAGGGTTAGGGTTAGGGATAGGGATAGGGATAGGGATAGGGATAGGGATAGGGATGGGGATAGGGATAGTGATAGCGATAGTGATAGGGATAGTGATAGAGTTAGGGATAGGGATAGGCATAGGGATAGGGATAGGGATAGGGATAGGGATAGGGATAGGGATAGGGATAGGGATAGGGATAGGGATAGGGATAGGGATAGGGATAGGGATAGGGATAGGGATAGGGATAGGGATAGGGATAGGGTGTGGGTGCGGGTGCGGGTGCGGGTTCGGGTTCGGGTTCGGGTTCTGGTGGGGGTTAGGGTTAGGATTAGGGTTAGGGTTTGGGTTTGGGTTTGGGTTGTTAGGTTAGAGTTAGGATTAGAGTTAGGATTAGGGTTAGGGTTTGGTGTTAGGGTTAGGGTCAGGGTCAGGGTAAGGGTGAGGGTGAGGGTGAGGGTGAGGGTGAGGGTGAGTGTGAGTGTGAGGGTGAGGGTGAGGGTTAGGGTTAGGGTTAGGGTTAGGGTAAGTGTTAGAGTTAGGGTTAATGTTAGAGTTAGGGTTAGGGTTAGGGTTAGGGTTTGGTGTTAGGGTTAGGGTCAGGGTCAGGGTCAGGCTCAGGGTCAGGCTCAGGGATAGGGATAGGGATAGGGATAGGGATAGGGAAAGTGATAGGGATAGGGATAGGGATAGGGATAGGGATAGGGATAGGGATAGGGATAGGGATAGGGATAGGGATAGGGATAGGGATAGGGTTAGAGATAGGGATAGGGATAGGGATAGGGATAGGGATAGGGATAGGGATAGGGATAGGGATAGGGATAGGGATAGGGATAGGGATAGGGATAGGGATAGGGATAGGGATAGGGATAGGGATAGGGATAGGGATAGGGATAGGGATAGGATTCGGTTTCGGTTTAGGATTGGGGTTAGGATTAGTGTTAGGGTTAGGATTAGTGTTAGGGTTTGGGTTTGGGTTAAGGTTAGGTTAGAGTTAGGATTAGAGTTAGGGTTAGGGTTAGGGTAAGGGTTAGGGTTAGGGTTAGGCTTAATGTTAGGGATAGGGTTAGGGTTAGGGTTAGGGTTAAGGTGAGGTTGAGGGTGAGGGTGAGGGTGAGGGTGAGGGTGAGGGTGAGGGTTAGGGTTTGGGTTAGGGTCAGTGTTAGAGTTAGGGTTAATGTTAGGGTTAGGGTTAGGGTTTGGTGTTAGGGTTAGGGTTAGGGTCAGGGTCAGGGATAGGGATAGGGATAGGGATAGGGATAGGGATAGGGATAGGGATAGGGATAGGGATAGGGATAGGGATAGGGATAGGGATAGGGATAGGGATAGGGATAGGGTTAGGGTTAGGGTTAGGGTTAGGGATAGGATTAGTATTAGGATTAGGGTAAGCGTAAGCGTAAGCGTAAGGGTTAGGTTAGATTTAGAGTTAGAGTTGGGGTTAGAGTAAGGGTAAGGGTTCGGGTTCGGGTTAGGGTTAGGGTTAGGGTTAGGGTTAGGGATAGGGATAGGGATAGGGATAGCGATAGTGATAGGGATAGTGATAGAGTTAGGGATAGGGATAGGGATAGGGATAGGGATAGGGATAGGGATAGGGATAGGGATAGGGATAGGGATAGGGATAGGGATAGGGATAGGGATAGGGATAGGGATAGGGATAGGGATAGGGATAGGGACAGGGTGCGGGTTCGGGTTCGGGTTCTGGTTGGGGTTAGGGTTAGGATTAGGGTTAGGGTTTGGGTTTGGGTTTGGGTTGTTAGGTTAGAGTTAGCATTAGAGTTAGGATTAGGGTTAGGGTTTGGTGTTACGGTTAGGGTCAGGGTCAGGGTAAGGGTGAGGGTGAGGGTGAAGGTGAGGGTGAGGGTGAGCGTGAGGGTGAGGGTGAGGGTGAGGGTGAGGGTGAGTGTGAGTGTGAGGGTGAGGGTTAGGGTTAGGGTTAGGGTTAGTGTTAGAGTTAGGGTTAATGTTAGGGTTAGGTTTAGGGTTCGGGTTTGGTGTTAGGGTCAGGGTCAGGGTCAGGGTCAGGGTCAGGGATAGGGATAGGGATAGGGATAGGGAAAGTGATAAGGATAGGGATAGGGATAGGGATAGGGATAGGGATAGGGATAGGGATAGGGATAGGGATAGGGATAGGGATAGGGATAGGGATAGGGATAGGGATAGGGATAGGGATAGGGATAGGGATAGGGATAGGGATAGGGATAGGGATAGGGATAGGGATAGGGATAGGGATAGGGTTAGGGTTAGGGATAGGATTAGGATTAGGATTAGGATTAGGGTAAGCGTAAGCGTAAGCGTAAGGGTTAGGGTTAGGTTAGATTTAGGGTTAGAGTTAGGGTTAGAGTAAGGGTAAGGGTTCGGGTTAGGGTTAGGGTTAGGGTTAGGGTTAGGGTTAGGGATAGGGATAGGGATAGGGATAGGGATAGGGATAGTGATAGCGATAGCGATAGTGATAGGGATAGTGATAGAGTTAGGGATAGGGATAGGCATAGGGATAGGGATAGGGATAGGGATAGGAATAGGGATAGGGATAGGGATAGGGATAGGGATAGGGATAGGGATAGGGATAGGGATAGGGATAGGGATAGGGTGTGGGTGCAGGTGCGGGTGCGGGTTCGGGTTCGGGTTCGGGTTCTGGTTGGGTTTAGGGTTAGGATTAGGGTTAGGGTTTGGGTTTGGGTTTGGGTTGTTAGGTTAGAGTTAGGATTAGAGTTAGGATTAGGGTTAGGGTTTGGTGTTAGGGTTAGGGGCAGGGGCAGGGTAAGGGTGAGGGTGAGGGTGAGGGTGAGTGTGAGTGTGAGTGTGAGGGTGAGGGTGAGGGTGAGGGTTAGGGTTAGGGTTAGGGTTAGTGTTAGAGTTAGGGTTAATGTTAGAGTTAGGGTTAGGGTTAGGGTTAGGGTTAGGGTTTGGTGTTAGGGTTAGGGTCAGGGTCAGGGTCAGGGTCAGGGATAGGGATAGGGATAGGGATAGGGATAGGGATAGGGAAAGTGATAGGGATAGGGATAGGGATAGGGATAGGGATAGGGATAGGGATAGGGATAGGGATAGGGATAGGGATAGGGATAGGGATAGGGATAGGGATAGGGATAGGGATAGGGATAGGGTTAGGGTTAGGGATGGGGTTAGGGTAAGCCTAAGCATAAGGGTTAGGGTTAGGTTAGATTTAGGGTTAGAGTTAGGGTTAGAGTAAGGATAAGGGTTCGGGTTAGGGTTAGGGTTTGGGTTAGGGTTAGGGTTAATGTTAGGGATAGGGTTAGGGTTAGGGTTAGGGTTAGGGTCAGTGTCAGTGTCAGGGTCAAGGTCAGGGTCAGGGATAGGGATAGGGATAGGGATAGGGATAGGGATAGGGATAGGGATAGGGATAGGGATAGGGATAGGGATAGGGATAGGATTCGGTTTCGGTTTAGGATTGGGGTTAGGATTAGTGTTAGGGTTAGGATTAGTGTTAGGGTTTGGGTTTGGGTTAAGGTTAGGTTAGAGTTAGGATTAGAGTTAGGGTTAGGGTTAGGGTAAGGGTTAGGGTTAGGGTTAGGCTTAATGTTAGGGATAGGGTTAGGGTTAGGGTTAAGGTGAGGTTGAGGGTGAGGGTGAGGGTGAGGGTGAGGGTGAGGGTGAGGGTGAGGGTGAGGGTGAGGGTTAGGGTTAGGGTTTGGGTTAGGGTCAGTGTTAGAGTTAGGGTTAATGTTAGGGTTAGGGTTAGGGTTTGGTGTTAGGGTTAGGGTTAGGGTTAGGGTCAGGGATAGGGATAGGGATAGGGATAGGGATAGGGATAGGGATAGGGATAGGGATAGGGATAGGGATAGGGATAGGGATAGGGATAGGGATAGGGATAGGGATAGGGATAGGGATAGGGTTAGGGTTAGGGTTAGGGTTAGGGTTAGGGATAGGATTAGTATTAGGATTAGGGTAAGCGTAAGCGTAAGCGTAAGGGTTAGGTTAGATTTAGAGTTAGAGTTGGGGTTAGAGTAAGGGTAAGGGTTCGGGTTCGGGTTAGGGTTAGGGTTAGGGTTAGGGTTAGGGATAGGGATAGGGATAGGGATAGCGATAGTGATAGTGATAGTGATAGAGTTAGGGATAGGGATAGGGATAGGGATAGGGATAGGGATAGGGATAGGGATAGGGATAGGGATAGGGATAGGGATAGGGATAGGGATAGGGATAGGGATAGGGATAGGGATAGGGATAGGGATAGGGATAGGGATAGGGATAGGGATAGGGATAGGGACAGGGTGCGGGTTCGGGTTCGGGTTCTGGTTGGGGTTAGGGTTAGGGTTAGGATTAGGGTTAGGGTTAGGGTTTGGGTTTGGGTTGTTAGGTTAGAGTTAGCATTAGAGTTAGGATTAGGGTTAGGGTTTGGTGTTACGGTTAGGGTCAGGGTCAGGGTAAGGGTGAGGGTGAGGGTGAAGGTGAGGGTGAGCGTGAGGGTGAGGGTGAGGGTGAGGGTGAGGGTGAGGGTGAGTGTGAGTGTGAGGGTGAGGGTTAGGGTTAGGGTTAGGGTTAGTGTTAGAGTTAGGGTTAATGTTAGGGTTAGGTTTAGGGTTCGGGTTTGGTGTTAGGGTCAGGGTCAGGGTCAGGGTCAGGGTCAGGGATAGGGATAGGGATAGGGATAGGGATAGGGAAAGTGATAAGGATAGGGATAGGGATAGTGATAGGGATAGGGATAGGGATAGGGATAGGGATAGGGATAGGGATAGGGATAGGGATAGGGATAGGGATAGGGATAGGGATAGGGATAGGGATAGGGATAGGGATAGGGATAGGGATAGGGATAGGGTTAGGGTTAGGGATAGGATTAGGATTAGGATTAGGGTAAGCGTAAGCGTAAGCGTAAGGGTTAGGGTTAGGTTAGATTTAGGGTTAGAGTTAGGGTTAGAGTAAGGGTAAGGGTTCGGGTTAGGGTTAGGGTTAGGGTTAGGGTTAGGGATAGGGATAGGGATAGGGATAGGGATAGGGATAGTGATAGCGATAGTGATAGGGATAGTGATAGAGTTAGGGATAGGGATAGGCATAGGGATAGGGATAGGGATAGGGATAGGAATAGGGATAGGGATAGGGATAGGGATAGGGATAGGGATAGGGATAGGGATAGGGATAGGGATAGGGTGTGGGTGCAGGTGCGGGTGCGGGTTCGGGTTCGGGTTCGGGTTCTGGTTGGGGTTAGGATTAGGATTAGGGTTAGGGTTTGGGTTTGGGTTTGGGTTGTTAGGTTAGAGTTAGGATTAGAGTTAGGATTAGGGTTAGGGTTTGGTGTTAGGGTTAGGGGCAGGGGCAGGGTAAGGGTGAGGGTGAGGGTGAGGGTGAGTGTGAGTGTGAGTGTGAGGGTGAGGGTGAGGGTTAGGGTTAGGGTTATGGTTAGTGTTAGAGTTAGGGTTAATGTTAGAGTTAGGGTTAGGGTTAGGGTTAGGGTTTGGTGTTAGGTTTAGGGTCAGGGTCAGGGTCAGGGTCAGGGTCAGGGTCAGGGATAGGGATAGGGATAGGGATAGGGATAGGGATAGGGAAAGTGATAGGGATAGGGATAGGGATAGGGATAGGATAGGGATAGGGATAGGGATAGGGATAGGGATAGGGATAGGGATAGGGATAGGGATAGGGATAGGGATAGGGATAGGGATAGGGATAGGGATAGGGATAGGGATAGGGATAGGGTTAGGGATGGGGTTAGGGTAAGCGTAAGCATAAGGGTTAGGGTTAGGTTAGATTTAGGGTTAGAGTTAGGGTTAGAGTAAGGGTAAGGGTTCGGGTTAGGGTTAGGGTTTGGGTTAGGGTTAGGGTTAATGTTAGGGATAGGGTTAGGGTTAGGGTTAGGGTCAGTGTCAGTGTCAGGGTCAAGGTCAGGGTCAGGGATAGGGATAGGGATAGGGATAGGGATAGGGATAGGGATAGGGATAGGGATAGGGATAGGGATAGGGATAGGGATAGGGATAGGGATAGGGATAGGGATAGGGATAGGGATAGGGATAGGGATAGGGATAGGGATAGGGATAGGGATAGGGATATGGATAGGGATAGGATTCGGTTTCGGG
Source organism: Euleptes europaea (assembly GCF_029931775.1). NCBI lineage: Eukaryota > Metazoa > Chordata > Lepidosauria > Squamata > Sphaerodactylidae > Euleptes > Euleptes europaea. The sequence goes on along the minus strand of NW_026612580.1, from coordinate 39,258 downwards.
TTAGGATTGGGGTTAGGATTAGTGTTAGGGTTAGGATTAGTGTTAGGGTTTGGGTTTGGGTTAAGGTTAGGTTAGAGTTAGGATTAGAGTTAGGGTTAGGGTTAGGGTAAGGGTTAGGGTTAGGGTTAGGGTTAGGCTTAATGTTAGGGATAGGTTTCGGGTTAGGGTTAGGGTTAAGGTGAGGTTGAGAGTGAGGGTGAGGGTGAGGGTGAGGGTGAGGGTGAGGGTGAGGGTGAGGGTGAGGGTTAGGGTTAGGGTTTGGGTTAGGGTCAGTGTTAGAGTTAGGGTTAATGTTAGGGTTAGGGTTAGGGTTTGGTGTTAGGGTTAGGGTCAGGGTCAGGGTTAGGGATAGGGATAGGGATAGGGATAGGGATAGGGATAGGGATAAGGATAGGGATAGGGATAGGGATAGGTATAGAGATAGGGTTAGGGTTAGGGTTTGGGTTAGGGTTAGGGTTAGGGTTAGGGTTAGCGTGAGGGTGAGGGTGAGGTTTAGAGTTAGGGTTAGGGTTAGGGTTAGGGTTAGGGTTTGGTGTTAGGGTTAGGGTTAGGGTTAGGGTTAGGGTCAGGTTCTGGTGAAGGTTGTCGCGGATAGGGCCGTTAAGTGCCTACACTCTTTGAAAGGATCCCTTCCTAAGAAGGGACTAGAGCGACTTTATTAGGTAGCTCTTGATAGAGCTTACCTTGAGAGTATTCCATCAGCCTGTCAGCATTACACAGACTTTCATTATACATTACACAAACCTCTGCAGTGGCCCAGTTTGCATGATGTGTACTAGCTCTATATGGAATTAATCCCGAACATGTTCACAAAATACCATAGTTAAGTCATTGACCATGACAGGGTTAGGGTTAGGGTTAGGGTTAGGGTGAGGGTTAGGGTTAGGGTGAGGGTTAGGGTTTGGGTTAGGGTTAAGGTTAGGGTTAGGGTTAGGGTTCGGGTTCGGGTTCGGGTTTGGGTTAGGGTTAGGGTTAGGGTTAGGGTTAGGGTTAGGGTTAAGTTTAGGGTTATGGTTAGGGTAAGGGTTAAGGTTAGGGTAAGGGTAAGGGTTAGGGTTAGGGTTAGGTTTAGGGTTTTGGTTAGGGTTAGGGTAAGGGTTAGGGTTAGGGTTAGTCATGAGGATAGGGATAGGGATAGGGATAGGGATAGGGATAGTGATAGGGATAGGGATAGGGATAGGGATAGGGATAGGGATAGGGATAGGGATAGGGATAGGGATAGGGATAGGGATAGGGATAGGGATAGGGATAGGGTTAGGGATAGGATTAGGGTAAGCGTAAGCGTAAGCGTAAGCGTAAGTGATTGGTTAGATTTAGGGTTAGAGTTAGGGTTAGAGTAATTGTTCGGGTTCGAGTTCGGGTTCGGGTTAGTGTTAGGGTTAGGGTTAGGGATAGGGAAAGGGATAGGGATAGCGATAGGGATAGTGATAGTGTTAGGGATAGGGATAGGGATAGGGATAGGGATAGGGATAGGGATAGGGATAGGGATAGGGATAGGGATAGGGATAGGGATAGGGATAGGGATAGGGATAGGGATAGGGATAGGGATAGGGATAGGGATGGGGTTAGGGTAAGCGTAAGCGTAAGGGTTAGGGTTAGGTTAGATTTAGCGTTAGAGTTAGGGTTAGAGTAAGAGTAAGGGTTCGGGTTAGGGTTAGGGTAAGGGTTAGGGTTAGGGTTAGGGTAAGGGTTAGGGTTAGGGTTAGGGTTAGGGTTAATGTTAGGGATAGGGTTAGGGTTAGGGTTAGGGTCAGGGTC
>NW_026612580.1:22500-27500 GCF_029931775.1 Euleptes europaea | reverse complement strand
GGTTAGGGTTAGGGTTAGGGTTAGGGTTAGGGTCAGGTTCTGGTGCAGGTTGTCATGGATCGGGCCTTTAAGTGCCTACACTCTTTGAAAGGATCCCTTCCTAAGAAGGGACTAGAGCGACTTTATTAGGTAGCTCTTGATAGAGCTGACCTTGAGAGTATTTGTGAGGGTCTCTGTCTTTGTGTCTCTGCTTTCCATCACCTGCTGTGTTATCAGTGAACTCGTAAAAGCAGTTCACACCTTCTGGTCTCAGGCGCCAGGCCTGATGGCCCATGTATCTTCCCCCCCCCCGCTGTTCTTCCTGCCAGTACTCCCTCAGGCCGATGCGGCCTTGGAAGTGTGATAGCCGCCCAGACTTCCTGGGATCTGTCTGATGTTTTGTATTATGCCAAGCTTGTAACTTCCCATAACAATAAGTGTGAACCCCAGTGCCCCAGTGCCCTGGAGTCAATATATTCTGTAAACCCGTATAGCCCCTCACTTGCAACTTTCTACCTGTGCCTGTCTCATCTCCTGAAGGCTTCAATAAATCGATTGTTTCTGTATCAACGTCTGAGCAACTGATTTGGAGAAGCAAACTCAGAGAGGGGGATCTCTCACATTAAGTTGCAAGTCCTTGCCTCTCGGACTGCAGCTGTACCGCTTTGGACAGAATGTCAGCCGACGAGGACACCACCCCTAACCCCGATGCCCCCAAGGAACCGGACGAGCCGGAGAAGCCGGACCCTAAAGAGGAGGGAGCCAAGCCAAAGAAACCGAAGGGTCGCGCCCCCGACCAAGATCGGGACGGACGTCCCCGGGGGCTCACTTATTGGCTGGACTCTCCCAAGGGCTGGTCGCTCTCGCGGACTGCGGCGAAGGATCGCCGGTTGGCCTTCCCCAGCACGGGACTCGAAGGGGACCCGGCCCGCAAAGAGGCCCTCATGGAGGAAGAACGAAAACAGTGGCAGGAAGACCGCCGGGCTATGCAGGAGCAGATGGAGATCATGCAACGCGTAATGGGTGAGATGGCCACGACCCTAGATGCGCTGAAATTGCAACCTCCAGCCGGTGCTCCCCCAGACGGGGCGCCAGTAGTTCCGCCCGCAACCCCTGCCCCCCCGGCCCGTCGGGACCTGAAAGTCACGTATGACGGGTCGGGAGACCAGTTGACCTTTTTTATGGTCCAAGTAGACATTTTTATGCGGGAACAAGGCCGAACCTTCGTTTCTGAGGAGTCCCGGGTGCAGTACGTGGCTTCCTTACTGCAAGGGGAGGCGGCTGCCTGGATGGTGTTGCAGTATGAACTCCGCTCGCCGGTGCTGCGAACCCTGGACGAGTTCATGGTAGCACTCCGAAACCGTTTTGAGGACCCGACTCTAGGTGAGCGGGCTAAAGCCTCCCTGATGCAACTGCGCCAAGGGACTAAGTCGGTGGCGCAGTATGCAAGTGAGTTCCAGTCACTGGCTAGCCGAATTCTGGACTGGAGTGAGGCTACCTTGGTACAATGTTTCAGGGAGGGTCTCAACCCAGACCTCCAACATTGGGCCTTCATGCAAGGGAACCCCCCGGATGTGGAAGGTTGGGTTCGCCATGCTGCTGACATCGAGAATCGCAAACAACTCCTGAACTTGTCCAAGCAACGGATTGGGCGAGACCCCAGGCCCCGGGGTGACCGTGGCCGGGAACTCCGGCAAGGGGGTGGCGGGGTCCTCTCGGCCGCGGAACGCCGCAAGCGGTTCGAGGCCGGCGTCTGCCTGATCTGCGGGGGAAAGGGTCACTTTGCATCGCAATGCCCCTCTCGCTCAGGCCGTCCGACCCCTCCCCGCCAAACCCAGGCCGAGCCGACGAAACCGGCCGCCGACAGCCAGCCTCGCCGCAGAAGTGGACCACTGAGCCGGCGCTCCGGCGCACCCTCCGCTCTCCACGCACGTCCCCAGGATGGGGCATCCGACTCTACGGTCCCATCGGGGTCCCGGATTACAAATACCGTCTTTGATTCGGACGGCTCCCCGGAGGCCACTACCCCGTCCCCCTCTTCCAGCGAGGAGGAAGAGTGGGAACAGCCGGCAAAAAACGCCGTCGGTCTGCTGTAGAGGGGGCTCCGCAGCAGACCGTCCCTATCGTTGTGCAAGGAGCTCCACCGATGGTAAGCGCCCAAGAGGACAATGTATTTGTGCGTGTCCATCTGTCCCTACCCAAAGGGGGTCCCCCGTTAGAGGTCCCCGCGTTGGTCGACTCGGGGTGTGCCCGCACCATGATAAATGAGGAAACTGCCAAGAAGTTGGGTGTCCGGCGCAAGCGGCTTCCGGGACCCCTCCGTTTTTCCCAAATGGACGGGAGTGACTTTAAACGGGGCCCGGTGACCCACAGAACTGCAGCCGTGATTATGTCCGTGGGGGAACATTGGGAACGGTTGTATTTCACTATCGCCCCTATTGTAACCCCTGTGGTGTTAGGGATGAACTGGTTAAGGGGGCACAATCCCTCCATTGATTGGGTTAAACGGGTGCTTTCCTTCCCCGAAAACCCCTGTGGGTTGCATGACAAGGAACGGGTACTCAGGACTCCAGCCGCCGCACTGGTAGGGTCCCCCGCCCCAGTCTCTCCTCAATTACCCTCTGAGTACTCGCAATTTACTGATGTTTTTGATGTTAGAGAGTGCGACGAACTGCCTCCCCACAGAGAAACGGACTGTGCCATCGAGATTGTAGGGGAAGGCAAACTGTCTAAGGGAAAGGTTTACCCCATGAGCCCTAGTGAAAAGACAGTGTTGCGAGACTATCTGGATGTCAATCTGGCGAGGGGTTTCATACGCCCCTCCAAGGCTCCTTATTCAGCCCCAGCTTTCTTTGTAAAGAAAAAGACGGGAGATTTAAGACTGTGTATTGACTTTCGCAGACTGAACGCAGTCACCCAGTCTAATGCTTACCCCCTCCCTCTTATTCCTGACCTTCTAGCACAATTAAAGGAGGGCCGAATCTTCACCAAACTGGACTTGGTAGAAGCCTACCACCGCATTCGCATCAAAGAAGGAGATGAACCCAAAACGGCCTTTTCCAGTTGTTTTGGGATGTTTGAGTACCTAGTCATGCCGTTCGGACTTTCGGGGGCTCCGAGTGTCTTTATGCAATTAATTAATGAGGTTTTGCATGATTTACTGTTTCGGGGGGTGGTGGTATTTCTCGATGACATCCTTATTTACTCTGAAACCATGGAAGACCATGTGCGCCTAGTGCGAGAGGTGCTCCAGCGGCTGCGGGAGCACAAACTGTATGCTAAGGTGTCCAAATGTGAATTCCACCAACCCTCCATTACATTTCTGGGGTATGTGATCTCCCACCAAGGGTTGGAAATGGACCCCGCCAAGGTCCAGGCAGTGCGGGACTGGGAACCCCCCACTACCCGCCGCCAACTTCAGCAGTTTTTGGGGTTTGCCAATTTTTACCGGAACTTCATTCCTAACTTTGCCCAAGTTGCGCTTCCCCTCACTGCCCTGTTGCGTACCAAGGACAAGGGGGCTAGCGCCGCGCTTCCCTCAGCCCGTTTGCAATGGTCCCCCCAGTGCCAGCTAGCTTTTGAACGTTTGAAGCTACTTTTTTCATCCGAACCCGTTTTGGCTCACCCAGATTGCACCAAGCCTTTTGTGGTGCAAGTGGATGCCTCGGATGTAGCCATGGGCGGGGCCCTATTGCAGAGGGATGAGGGGGGACGGTTGAGACCATGCGCCTACTTCTCCAAGAAGTTTTCCCAGTCTGAAATCAACTGGGCCATTTGGGAGAAGGAGGCAGCAGCGGTCAAACATGCCCTTACCATATGGCGACACTTCTTGGAAGGGGCCGAACTGCCATTCGAAGTGTGTACCGATCACAAGAATCTTGAGGCCCTCAAGGGGGCTAGAAAACTCAATGCCAAACAGGTTCGGTGGGCCCAATTTTTCGCTAAGTTCCGGTTCACTCTCAGACATGTCCCTGGCAAAGAAAATGCCCTAGCCGACGCTTTGTCACGACTTCCCCAGTATCGCAACGATTTCGATCGCCCAGTCGACTCCCTGTTCACTCCCGAGCAGCGAGGGGAAGTTCCTAGCTTAGCCGTCACCACCCGGTCCCAAGCCCGACCACCGGAGACCCCCCCTACACTCAAAGGCATCCCGGAAGCCTTCCAACAGCGACTCCGGGACGCCTCCTTGCAGGAGGAGGAGCATCATCTCCTCCCCACTGGTCTGGAACGTACCAACACTTGGTGGGTGCAAGGGGGGAAACTGTACGTCCCCTCCTCTCTTCGCAAGGAAGTATTGGGACTTGTACATGGTGCCAGGCTAGCGGGTCATTTTGGTTTCATAAAAACGCTTCACCTGGTTCGAAGACAATTCTGGTGGCCCGGTATGAGATCTGATGTAGAGTTGTATGTGCGCAGCTGCCCCACCTGCGCCACAGCCAAGAAACGGATGGGAAAACCCCCAGGGCTTCTCAAACCGCTTGAGAGCCCCTCCCGTCCCTGGGAAGTCATCGCCATGGATTTTATCACCGACCTACCTCCGAGTCGGGGAAAAACGGTTCTTTGGGTTATCACAGACCTCTTTTCCAAACAGGTTCACTTCGTTCCATGTGCAGGCCTTCCTTCAGCCCAGGGCTTAGCTAAACTGTTCATCACACACGTCCTCAGGCTACACTCGATCCCGAGGAAGGTCCTCTCCGACAGGGGGGTCCAGTTTGTTGCCAATGGGAGTGGAAGAGCAGGGCCTTTCTTCCGCCTATCACCCCCAAACGGATGGTCAAACAGAACGAGTAAATGCGGTGGTAGAATGTTATTTGCGTTGCTATGTAAATTTCCACCAGGACGACTGGGGTCGACCTGCTGCCATTTGCCGAATATGCGTATAACAATGCGCCTCATTCCTCTACCGGCTTTAGTCCCTTCCAAGTTATATACGGGACGGATTTCGGCCCTTTCGGTTCTGCCCCCGTCTCGCCAGAGCTCCAGTCTACCCCTGACCTTCAGGAGTGGATTCAGGTGGTTAA